>NC_133659.1:56390973-56690973 GCF_037893015.1 Macrotis lagotis
GATGACATAGACAGCTAGACTCTACTGGTGGAGAACCTCAACCACCCTCTCTCAGAATTGGATAAATCTAAACATAAAAGAAACAAGAAGGAAACTAAGGAGGTCATTAGAATATTAGAAAACTTAGATATGATAGACCTCTGGAGAAAATTGAAGGGAGGAATAGAAAGCAATACACTTCTTTTTCTGAAGTACATGGCACCTACACAAAAAATTGACCATGTATTAGGGCATAAAAACTTCATAATTAAATGCAGAAAGGCCAGAAATATTGAATACATCCTTTCAGACTATGATACAATACAAATCATGTACATAAAAGGACCATAGAGAGAGAGAGATAGCATTAAAAGCTAATTGGAAACTAAATAACCAAAGAATGAATGCATCAAACAGCAAATCATAAAAATAACTAATGATTTCATGTAAAACAATGACAATAACATATGAGATAGAATCAAAGCAGTAATTATGAATGCATTTTATCTCTAATGCATACATGAATAAAACAGAGAAAAAGAAGATCAATGAACTGAGCGTACAACTAAAAAAATAAAGGAAAATTACAAATCCCAATTAAATATCAAATTAGAAATTCTGAAAATTAAGGTGAAATTGATAAAATCAAAGATAAGAAAATTATTGAACTAATAAAAAGAACCAACTTTTTTAATGGAAAAAAGCAATAAAATAGATAAATGTTTGGTTAATTTGATTTTTAAAAAAGAAAGAAGAAAACCAAATTACTAGTATCAAAAATGAAGAAGATGACTTCACCATGAATGAGGAGGAAATTAAAGTAATAATTTGGAACTATTTTGCCCAACTGTATGCCAATAAATTTGATAATCTAAATGAAATGGATGAATGTTTACACAATTATAAATTGCCCAGGTTAAAAGAAGAGGAAATTAAATACTTAAATAACCCTATCTCAGAAAAATAAATTCAACTGTCATCAATGAACTACCTAAGAAAAAATCTCCAGGGCCAGATGGATTCACAAGTGGATTTTATAAAACATTCAAAGAACAACTGCTTCTAATTATTTATAAACTATTTGAAAAATACGTGAAGATGTAACTCTGTCAAATTCCTTTCTTGACAGCAATATGGTGTTGATACCTAAACCAGAAACAGTCCAAAACAGAGAAAGAAAATAATAGACCAACTTTGCTAATGAATATGGATGAAAAAATTTTATAAAAATAATAGTAAAGAATAACAGCAAGTTATCACTAGGACAATACACTGTGGATGTTAAATTTCTTTTTCTGAGATAGGGTTATTTAAGTATTTAATTTCCTCTTCTTTTAACCTGGGCAACTTACATTTTTGTAAACTTTCATCTATTTTACTTAGATTATCAAATTTATTGTCATACACTTGGGCAAAATAGTACTGAATTATTACTTTAATGTCTTCCTCATGGTGTGAGTTCATCTTTTTCATATATGAAACTAATAATTTGTTTTTCTTCTTTTTTTAATCAAATTAACCAAAGGTTTATCTGTTTTATTGCTTTTTTTTTCATAAAAAAGCAACTCTTTGTTTTATTTGTTAGTTCTGGGGGTTTTTTTTGTTTGTTTGTTTGTTTAGTTTTTGAAAGACAATAGGGTTAAGTGGCTTGCCCAAGGCCATACAGCTAGGTAATTATAAGTGTCTGAGGTCAGATTTGAACTCAGGTACTCCTGACTCCAGGGCCAGTGCTCTATCCACTGCACCACCTAGCTGCTCTCTATTTATTAGTTCAATAGTTTTCTTACTTTCGATTTTATTAATTTCTCCTTTAATTTTTTTTTTATTTTTTGCAAGGCAATGGGGTTAAGTGACTTTGCCCAAGGGCACACAGCTAGGTAATTATTAAGTGTCTGAGGCTGGATTTGAACTCAGGTACTCCTGACTCCAGGGCCAGTGCTCTATCCACTGTGCCACCTAGCTGCCCCCCAATTTCTCCTTTAATTTTTAGAATTTCTAATTTGGTGTTTAATTTGGGGATTTTAATTTGTTCTTTCTCTAATTTTTTTAGTTGCATGCTTAGTTAATTGATTTATTCTTTCTCTATTTTATTCATGTAAGAATTTAAAGATATATTATATGCCCCCATAACAGCCTTGGCTGTATCCTGTAAGTTTTGATATGTTGCCTTGTTATTGTCATTGTCTAGAATGAAATCATTAATTACATTTATAATTTGCTGTTTGAGCCACTCATTCTTTAAAATGAGGTTATTTAGTTTCCAATTAGTTTTAGGTCTATCTCTCCATGGCCCATTATTGCATGTGATTTTTATTTCATTATGGTCTGAGAAGGCAGTATTCACTATTTCTGCCTTTCTGCATTTAACTATAAGCTTGTTATGCCCTTGTACATGGTCAATTTTTGTTTGTGGGTGAGATAATACACTATGATCAAGCTAGATTTATACCAAAAATGAATGGTTGGTTCAATATTAGGATAATTGATAATTAGCATAATTGATCATATCGGTAATAACCCTAACAGAAATCATATTATATCTCAACAGAGGCTGAAAAAGTTTTTGACAAAACACAGCACCAACTCCTATTAAAAACACTAGAAAGCATAAAAATAAATGAATTTTTCCTTAAAATGATAAGCAGTATCTATCTAAAACCATCAACCCACATTATATGTAATGGGGATAAGCTAGAAGCATTCCCAACAAGATCAGGGGTGTAATAATGAATTTCCATGAATTTTGATTACATTAAATTTAAAAAGGTTTTATAGAAACAAAACCACTGCAACCAAGATCAAAGGAATGTAGTAAATTGGGAAACAATTTTTATGATTAGTGTTTCTAACAAAGGACTCATTTCTAAAATACATAGAAAACGAAATCAAATTTATATAAAGCAAAGTTTTATTCCCCCAATTAATATATGGTCAAAGGATATGAAAAGGCATTACTCATTATTATTACTCATTATCACCACTATTATTCAATATTGTATTAGACATGTTAGCTTTAGCAATAAGAATACAAAAAAAGAAATTGAAGGAATTAGAATCGGATCAGTAATGAAGAAACAAAATTCTTACTCTTTGCAGATGATATGATGGTAGATCTAGAGAATTCTAGAAAATCATCTAAAAAACTACTAGAAACAATTATCAACTTTAGCAATGTCACATGATATAAAATAAACCCACATAAATCCTAAGCAATTTTATATACTACTAACAAGATACAGTAGCACAAGATAGAAAGATCCCACTTAAAAAAACTTCATATACTATAAAATACTTGGGAGTCTACCTGCCAAGGAAGACTCAGAAATTTTACAAAAATAACTATAAAACAATTTTCACATGAATAAAATCAGATCTAAATAACTGAGCAAACGTCATTTACCCATGGGGAGGTTGAGCCAATATAATAAAAAATGGCAATTCTACAATAAATTAAATTGTTTATTTAGTGCCATACCACTCAAACTTCCAAAAAAGACTTTAGTGAACTAGAAAAAAATAGTAACTATATTCCTATGGAGAACAAAAGGTCAAAAATATCAAGGGAATTATTGAAAAAAATGCAAAGAAAAGCAACCTAGCCATACCAGATCCAAAATTACTTTATAAAGCATCAATCATCAAAACTGTCTGAGACTGTCTAAGAAATCAAGTGGTATGGGGCAGCTAGGTGGTTCAATGGATAGAGCACTGGCCCTGGAGTCAGGAGTACCTGAGTTCAAATCTGACCTCAGACATTTAATAATGACCTAGCTGTGTGGCCTTGGGCAAGCCACTTAGCCCCATTTGCCTTGCAAAAAAACTTAAAAAAAAAAAGAAATCCAGTAGTAGATCAGTAGAAGAGATTAGGTGCAAGTGGCTATAGTCAATTACTGTTTGATAAATCCAAAAGTCTCTGGAATAAGAATTCATTCTTCAATTAAAAACTGCTGGGAAAATGGAAAATAGAATGGCAGAAACTAGGAATAGACCAATATCTCACACCCTATACTAAGATAAGGTCAAAATAGGTGCAGGATATAGACATAAAAGATATTATAAGGCAAATAAGAGAACAAGGAATAATTTACCTGTCAAGAGTTATGGGGGGGGGGGGAAGAGCATTTTATTAACAAAGATGACATGGAGAATATTCTAAAAACAAACTGGGTAATTTTGATTACATTAAATTTTAAAAGTTTTTATAGAAACAAAACCACTGCAACCAAGATCAAAGGAATGTAGTAATTGGGAAACAATTTTTAACAAAGGACTCATTTTTAAAATACATAGAGAACTGAATCAAATTTATATAAAGAAAGTTATTCCCCAATTGATATATAGTCAAAGGATATGAAAAGGCATTACTCAGGCATGGAATTCAAAGCTATCTATAGGCATATGAAAACTCTACATTACTGATTAGAGAAATGCAAATTAAAGCATCTCTTAAGTACCATCTCACACCTCTCAGATTGATCAATATGACAGGAAAGGAAAATGATTAATTTTTGGAGGGGATGTGGGAAAACTGGGACATTAATGCATTGTTGGTGGAATTATGAACTGATTCAACCTCTCTGGAGAGCAATTTGGAATTATGCCCAAAGGGCAATAAAAAATATGCATGCCCTTTGATACAGCAATACCACTATTGGGTCTGTATTCTTAAAGAGAACATGTTCAAAGTATTCATAACAGCTCTTTTTGTAGTGACAAAGACTTGGAAATTGAAGAGATTCCCATTAATTGGGGAATAACTGATCAAGCTGTGATATATATGTATGTGATGGAACATTATTGACCTCTAAGAAATCATGAGGGACATGATTTCAAATAAACCCGGAAAGACTTTCATGAACTGATGCTGAGTGAAATGAGCAGAATCAGAATAACACTATACACCTCAACAATAACATGGGGTGATGATCAGCCATGATGGAATTGTTCATTTCAGCAATTCAATAATCACAATTTAAAGGGACTTGTGATGGAAAATATGAAATGTATCCAAAGAAGAGACTCTGGAGTTTAAAGTGAATTTAAATTATTTTCATTTTTTAAAAGTTGTCTTATGTAAATTTGTTATCGCTAATGTTTTCTTTCTTCCTTTTGGATCCAATTGTTCTCTCACAACACATTCAATTTTGATCTATGTTTAGCAGGACTGCAAATATAAAGCCTATATCAGATTGCTTTCTGTCAGGGAGAGGGGGAAGGGAAGGGAGGGAAGGAGAAAAATTGTAAAACTCAAAACCTTGCAAAAAATAATTTTTAAAAATTACCATTGTATGTAGTTGGTAAAACAAATAAAATATTTATATATTAAAAAAGAAATGTCAACTGTCTCTCAGATTCAGTATAAACGTCACTTCTTCCATGAAGCCTTCTGCTAACAATCTAAGTAAAACGGATTTTTCTTTCTTCTTAGGGCCTATAGCACTTCTTACAGTTCTTATGTTTTATAGTACTTACTTCCTTGTTTCATAATATATAGTCATAGATTACTATAGTTGAAGAGTTGCCTCATTTTCCCTAATTGACCATAAATAGTTTTAGGACAGGGGATAAACTTTATATAACTGTATTTCTCCTATTAGCTAGCATAGTAACTGGTAATGAAATAGGTGCTTATTAACATCTATTCACATAATGGAAAAGTGGCCCTTAGACTAGGGCATTATAATTTATAGTTTGAGTCCAGAATTGGTTTTTCCATAGTATTCAATCATCTTCAAAGTTATTGGAAACTGACCAGGTTAAAGAATAAATGAAATTGAACTAGATTCTTATAAATTTTTAGGTTTAAGGCTAACCAGGTACAGCAGCACACACGTGAATTTATCTGTCTCTGGAAAGCTGAAGCTTGGAAGTTCTGAGTCACAATAGGCTATAGTGAGTGGATATTCACACTACATTCAGTATTTAATGATGAACCACCAGAAGCTACCAAGTTGCTCAAGGAAAGGTGAACTTACCTAGGTCAAAAATGGGATAGGTCAAAGCTCTTATTCCAGTCCATAGAGGATCATACTATATGCATAAGATTGAAAAAATACAAAGATCCAGTATTTAAAAAATAAAGAAAATTACTGTATGGAGAACACCTCATTCCTTTAAAAACAAGGTCAGATTATTTAATTATCAAAAGCCCTTTGAATTTGAATAGTCTATGATTTTTTGTGTATACTCAGCACTTCCATTTATGTAGCTCTGGTGTTCATCTCAAGAATATACATATCTCTATAGAAATCTTGCTCTATATCTCTTTACAAAAAAATTCCTTTCTGGAACTTTCTGGAAGGCAACTTTTATTGCCTTCCTCTTTCCAAAAATTTTTCACCCTTTTTTTAATCTCCTCAGGATCTTATCTAGAAAAATAAGATCATAGATTTAAACCTCAAAAGTTCCTTGGAGTTCACCTAATATCTAGGGGCTCCCTGAGATATTGGATCCATCTTTGTCTAATTCTATAATTCACTGGTCCCCCAATATAGATCATATATCATCCCTCAGTAGCAAATGTCAATAATCAGCTACTTCAATGATCAACTATTTTATCAATCAACTATCTCAATACTATTAATCACCAGTTAACATCAATTTTTTTAAAAGGGATATTAACTGAGAAGATATAGTGAAAACTTCCACAGTGGGAGTCCACTCTCATACAGCACCTCAGTTCTTGGGTAGAATAATCTTAGATTTAAAGTGGTTGCTACAAACATACTTCTTCGAAAGTTCGTTTCTGGGTGTGGCATTGGACAAGGTGTCTCGGGATTTTCAAATGAACTGAGTCATTCAATCAGTTAATCAAAAAGAATTAAGTAAAGTGATTACTACATGCCAGACATTGGTCATTCCTCCTTTCTTGGCAGAAGCAGCTATGACAGCTTTTATATAGACTTCAGTCACCTAAACTCTGGTGAATCATTTGATCTTTCAAAGTTCAAAAAATCATAATCCTCCCTGTCTTATCCCCAATACTCATTAATCTAAGAAGAAACACAACAGAATTCCAGCAAAGAAAAAAAAAACTTAAAAGAAAAAGAACCAGAAGTTTATGGCCACATGACCCACATAGAGTCTCATAGTTACTAAACTGGCTTTGGACTCAAGTCTATCTGACTCCAGCCCTGAGGTCCTATCCACTACCCCACCTACCTGCCTCAATTAGCAGCAGCAGCAGCAACAGCAACATTCTCAACATTTATTTTAAGGGGAGTAATTTGTAATAAAAATGGAAAAATAGTTTAGTTCTTCCTCAACTATGAATCTTTCTACCTTTAGTAAGTATTAGGTGCATATTATTTGCAAGGCATTATGTTTCTCTGCCTTTGGAATCCTCATTCACTGTTTTCAATAAGGTCAAAAAGCCACCTCATTCATGAAGTCTTTCATGATCCCCACATAGCAAAGATCTTTCTCTAATTATATAACTTATCTACTTAATTTATTGCTCTAAAATCTCTGATTTTATTGGTATTGACATTTTCTCTGCCCAAGCCCTCCATACTTTAGAAGGTGTTATAATATAATATGGTATGGCATCAGTAGCCTATCTAGTTGAAAGCCTCCCTCTGAACATAGATATTTAGACAAAAGATGTATAGTCCATTCCAAGGCCTATACTCAAGACTTTTCAACCTGTCATAGTCATGGAGATCAAGTGCCATGTCCTTACCCTAACTATATGTCATTAGAGAACTTTAATGGATGATATTTTTAGATACTAATCATGTGTAATATTATATTTTAGATATTTGGCTGTGTATTTTTATTATATACAGCCTATATCCCAATATGCTAATGGACATTCCTTCTATCTAGTCCCTTACTCAGAGGTTTACAGAGGTTATTTCTACTCACGTACAAACCACCAGGGAATAGAGAGAGCTTTCATCTGTTTATCATTTATAGGTACATTCAAATCAAACTCAATAGGCAATTAAAAGGCTTCTCATCACTATTCAGTAAGCCTGATAAGAAATAGTCACAGAATGTTTGACTGTACTCTGAAGTAGAAAATGGGGACACAAGCATGTTCATATCAACCTTCATATGAACATGTAAAAACAGAGAACCCTATGAATGCTCTAAGGACTGGGCTTTCATTGAATAGTACCCCTGTTGTTTGTACAATGTAAGAAAGTTATAGTCCCTCACTATCATTTGTGTCTTGAACTAAGTCTGTAAAATGGGGGTTATACTTCCCAGGGTTGCTGTGAGGATCAATTGAGGCAATATTTGTAAATCTCTGTCTGGTATAGGGTAGGTGCTATATAAATTTGTTGCAGTTCAGTTGTTTCAGTCATGCCTGGCTAGGACTCCATTTGGGGTTTTCTTGGAAAAGATGCCAAAGTGGTTTGCCCTTTGCTTTTCATTTGACAGATTAGGAAATTGAGGTAAAAAGGGTAAAGTGACTTCTCCAGGATTACACAGCCAGTAAGTGTCTGAGGCCAGGTCTGAACTCAGGAAGACAAGTTTTCCTGACTTGAAGCTTGACATTCTATCCATGGCACCTTCCCCCATATAAATGCTAGCCATTATTAATAATGCACCTACTAGTCATTATTATTAACATTATTATGAATAACTATTATTAATATTATTATTAATAATATAAATCCTAGTCATTATTATTAATATTCTTAATCTATGATCCAGCTAAACTTTGCCTCCTAACCAATGTTCCACCTTTCAATTCTGTGCAAAGGAATAGGCTTTTTCCATAACTCTCACCTTACATCTGTCTCTGAGTATCATTTCTGTCCTCCAATATTCAAAAGTGCTACCTATGTGACATCTCTCCTGATTCCTCCCTCTTACTCATTATCCTTAGAGTCCAGCCTAATGGCTGGGACACAGTAGGTACTTTAAAATGTTTGTTGATAAATTGAAAGTAAGTGATTGTGAGGGATAGCAAATCCTCAGGGCTTGTTGCAACACAGTATTCATGATTTCTTCTGCATGTACTACCCCTATTTCTTCGAAGTCTCTTCTGCCCTGAGACCTCTGTAGACAGTCCAACTTATTAAGATGGATGAACACACCATGCTGACCTCCACCAAGTCAACATGTGAGATTTTACCAGTTCCAAGTGAGGCATTTGGACAGCTTGTATGGATGGTTAGGATAGTCAAGGTGAGAAGCTATGAATTGAACAAAAAGAGAAAGAAAGAGGGGGGGCATGGAAAGTGCTGACATGATAATAAAAATAGATTTAATGGAGCATTGATTGAGAACTCTATGATATTTTAGGAGAGGTAGATTGAAATTCCACAGAGCTTCAATTTCCCATACATTCTTATGATTTTAGAGATTCCTAAGGGGAAAGCACCTAGGGGTGTAGGGGTAGACTTTTAACACAATGGAACATGTACTCCATCTGGTACCTATGGAAAATGATCTGTGCTATCAGATCTCAACAAAAAAGCTAAGAAAAGGGGTGGCTAGGTGGTGCAGTGGATAGAGCACCAGTCCTGGAGTCAGGAGTACCTCAGCTCAAATCTGGCCTCAGACACTTAATAATTACGTAGCTGTGTGGCCTTGGGCAAGAGACTTAATACCATTTGCCTTGCACAAAAGAAACCTAAAAAAAAAAAAGAAAAAAGCTAAGAAAAGTGGAGGGGCTCTTTTATTATTTTAATTCAATTTTTTGTTACATTTTAAGCTCCAGGTTGTTACCCTTTCTCCCCATCCTGAACTAGAGAAGGTCACTATTTGATGAAAGAGAGAGAGAGAGAGAGAGAGAGAGAGAGAACCATGCTATGTATATTACAATTTATAAGTTATTTCTCTAGAGGTGGTTATCATCTTCCTTCACGGGTCCTTTGTAGATTATGTGAATATATATATATATATTATATATAATACTTTGAATAACATAGTCATTCATATTTACTCTTTGAACAATATTGTTGTTATTATCGTCAACATTCTCTTGGTTCTGCTCATTTCACTTTTCATTATTTCATGAAAATCTTTCTATTTTTTTCTCAAATCGAACTACTTATCATTTTTAACAACACAGTAGTATTCCATGACAATTTGTAACTTGTTTAGCCATTCTCCAATTAATGAACATCCCCTCAATTTCCAGTTCTTTGCCACCACAAAGAGATCTATAAAGGAAGATGTTAACTATCTCTAGCTTGTGACTTACAGTTGAGCAGGGACCCTCCTCACAGTTCAATAGAGAAGTCATAGCCTCTCTTAAGACCTTGGAGGAATTGAGAACTTGAAGATCCCAGGGAAGTATCCCTGAAAATAGCTGCAAAATACCCTCAAAAGGTTGGGATAGTATGTACTCCACCCTGGAAGCATTATCTCACTTTAATTAAGAGTCAAAATTCAAATCATAGGCTAGAGAAATGAGCAAGCAATGGAAGGAAAAAAATCCAATCATAGACAATTACTTTGGTTTAATGGAGGATGAAAATACATGCTCATAAAATAACAAAGTCCAAGTTTTTGAATCCAAAACATCCAAGAAAAATGTGAATTTATCTCAGGCTAAGTAAGAGCTCAAAAAAAATTTTGAAAATTAAGTAAGGGAGTTAGAGAAAAACTAGGAAGAAAAATGAGAGTGATGCAATAAAATCATGAAAACAGTATTAACAACTTGGTGAAGGTGATACAAAATAATACTGGGGGAAAATAACATTTTAAAAACCAGTTTGGGTCAAATGGAAAAAGCAATCCAAAAAGAAAATTGGAATAATGACTTAAAAAGCAGAATTGGCCAGATGGAAAAGGAGATACAAAAACTCTCTTGGGAAAATAATTTCTTAAAATGTAGAATGGAGCTAAGGGAAGCTAATGACTTTGTGAGAAATCAAGAAACAAGAAAACTAAACCAAAAGAATGGAAAAACTTGGTGGGGGGGAGGAAATATCTCATTGGAAAAACAACTGACCTGGAAAATATCTAAATGAGATAATTTAAAAATTATTGGATTACCTGAATGTCTAACCTTTTTTCAAGAAATGCTCCAGAAAAACTTTCCTGATATCCTAGAAGCAGTGGATAAATAAAAATTGGAATTTCCCACTGATCACCTCCTTAAAGAAGTCCCAGAATGAAATCTGCCAGAAATATTATAGTCAAATTTCAGAAATCCCAAATCAAGGAGAAAATATTGCAAGCAGCCAGAAAGAAACAGTTCAAATATGAAGATAATACAAGATTTAGCAGCTTCTACATTGAGGGTTCATCAGACTTGGAATATGATATTCTGGAACATAAAAGTGCTTGTATTAGAACTGAGAATCAACTACCCACCAAAACTGAACATATTCTTTCAGGGGAAAGATGGACATTAAGTGAAATGGGGGACTTTCAAATTTTCCTGATGAAATGACCAGAGCTGAATAGAAAATTTTATCTTCAAGTACAGGACTCAGGTGAAGCATAGAGAGGGTGGACAGGAAGGGTAAATCATAAGGGACTTAACTGCTTGTATTCCTGTATGGGAAGATGATACTGATAACTCATTTAAACCTTCTCATTTACTAGGAGGAGCATATATGGACAAGGCATAAGAGGGAGTTGAATTTGAAAGTATAAGATATTAAAAAGATGAAGTTAATGGGGAAGAAAGGAATGTCCTGGGAGAAAGGGACAGGAGAGGTAGAATATGCTATTTTACTTAACAGGGGCAAGAAAAATTCTTTACAATGAAGTGGAAGAGGGGGCAGGTGAGGGAGAGTGACTGAGCCTTACTTTCATCAGAAGTGGCTCAGAGGGGTGGCTAGGTGGCACAGTGGATAGAGCACAGGTCCTGGAGTCAGGAGTACCTGAGTTTGAATCCGGCCTCAGACACTTAATGATTACCTGGCTGTGTGGCCTTGGGCAAATAACTTAACCCCATTTGCCTCGCAATAATCTAAAAAAAAAAAAATAGTGGCTCAGAGAGGGAATAACATACACCCTCAATTGGGTACAGAAATCTATCTTACTCTAAAAGAAAATAGAAGGAAAGAATGGGAGAAAGAAGATACTTGGAGGGGAGGGAAGATCCTGTGAGAGGATAATCAGATGTAATACACTTTTGAGGTGGGAAGAGAGAGAGAGAGAGAGAGAGAGAGAGAGAGAGAGAGAATAAAATAAGTGGGGGTGGGGCATAAGTTTGAGGGAAATGCAGTTAGTGATAGCTAACTATGGGGGAGAAATGTTGAAGCAATTTCTCTGATGGACTTATGAAAAAGAATTCTATCTATCCCAAAGACAGTCAATGGTATCTGAGTACAGACTGAAGCATACTTTTTTTCCCTCACTTTATTTTTCTTGAGGTTTCTCTTTTTTTGTGGCGAGGGGGAAGATTATGTTTACTTTTACAATATGACTATTGCATTAATGTTTTTCATGGCTACACATTTTTAACCAACACCAGGTAACTTACTTTCTCAATGTGGGGAAGGGAACGAATTTGAAACTCAAAGTTTTGGAAGTAAATGTTGAAACTTGCTTTTGCATGTAGCTGGGCGGGAGGGGAATTTAGAAATAAAAAAAAAGACATACCTGTCCTCAAAATACAAAAGAGAAGTATAAAAAGTATGTTTTAACATATCTATCTAGAAATATTTTAGAACAAAATGATTTTTTTCCTTTTTCCCTCCTCATGTTGGGAAATTGATCGAATAGTGATATTACTTGGTCAAAATATATACATTTTTTAACTCTTTGGTCATAATGCCATATTGCTCTCCAAAATGGTTAGATCCATTCATGGTTCCACCAATAGTGTATTAGTATCCCAATTTTTCCAGATCCCCTGGAGGCTCTTTTAGCAATTAGGAACTTTTGGACAATCTCAGTTCACACTTCTTAAGACATCACTTTCAGGGATAGTTACCAAGGCAACAAAACTAAGTAAGAAAGAGAGACCAAGCTTCTATGTACACCTGACCAGGGAAGACCAGGCAGAATATCTTCATTGTTAAATATCACCATCACAAAATTACTTATATTGATATAGATTATATATCTGATTGGATAAATCATATGGTTGTTTGAATAAAGCTAAGGGGCATATCCAATACACTAAATGACTGTCAGGACTTGAAAATATGTGGAGAGGTTAGAACATTGGCACAAATTTAAGTAAAATATCATAGAGATAAATGTAAAGTCTTTCAAATGTCCAAAAAAGTAACTCTATGAGGCAGCTCGGGGCACAGTAGATAGAGCACTGGCCCTGGAATCAGGAGGATCTGAGTTTGAATCCCGCCTCAGACATAACATTTATGTAGCTGTGTTAGTTACCTAGCTGGGTGACCTTATGTAAATCACTTGACCCTATTGCCTTGCAAAAACTAAAAAAAAAAAAAACTATAAAATATCTAGATGCATACCTGCTATGACAACTCCAAGAACTACATGGGTATACTAAAAGTAATTCTACAAGTTTAAGACTAAAAGAAGTTGTAACTAGAAAGAAATTTGATCTGAAAAATATCACAGGTTTTTAGTGTACTATAAACTCAACATGAGTTGAAAATATAAGGCTAAGGAAGAAAAAAGGTACTATAATTTCAGCAGAGCTATAACTAGAATTTTTCCCACCTGGGCAGAGTCCCATAACCCATTTCTAGAGAACCCAGTTGGCACCTTCAGCTGGGGGAGTGGGGTAAGTGGACACTAAACCATGGGTAGACAAGTGTCCATAATATATCATGAGGCCACCTCCATGAAGACTTGCAATCATATCCCTTTCTTCTCTCCTCAGGTGAGTTTTCCCTATTTTAAGTAATTAATTTTGATATAAGCAGATATTTCTTCATATATGGAGTCCAAGAAATCTGACTACCAATGGGTGGGAATAGAAGAATAATAAACCCTCTAGAGTAATGGCTTCAGAAATCCTGACTAAGGACAATAAGATTCTATGGGACACACCCTGACCCAAAGCTTATTCCCTCTCCTGAACTTATTACATTTATCATGCCTTAAATACATGAGCTAGAATATTTTTTACCCACAGTTGAGGCAACTAGATACTATCTTAACCATCATGCTGAGATCTTCAAATTTCCTTCTTTTCCTACTTGTATGGACCTGCCTATATAGGTACAGAATAATAGAATCTCTGAATAATGGGACCTTAGAAGTCATCTAACTACAAACTGTGCTTCACCAAGAATCTTCCTTCTTTTTTCCCCAAAACTGGCCATTCAGTCTTTGCAGGATAAGCTGATATGAGAAAGAACTTTCTATCATCTGAATCAATTTTTTTTGACAGGTCAAATTATTGAGAAATTTGTCCTGATGTCAAACTAAACATTCCTCACCCCACCTACACACACACACACACACACACACACACACACACACACACACACACACACACCTTAAACTTCAGGAGAAGACAGAAGATTGGTATAATAAAGATGAAGAGAATGGGAGAAAATAATCACCTCACTTCTACAGATGACCAAAAAACCAATGATAATTGACCAGAAATTTCTTTTCCTGGTCTCTATAGTCCTGCTACTGGCGTAAAGCCACACAAATCTAATTGTGAATCCATATGAGACTTTCATATACTTGCAGGCAGATATCTAGGTTAAGTATCCCTTGTTCAAGCTCCTGATCCTTAGATAGAAGGAACTCAAAACCCACCACCATCCTGTTTGGCTCCTTCTAGACATTCTCAGTCATATCCTTCCTAAAAGGGTGGTACCCAGAACTGAATCAGATGGAGTCTGATACAAGAAGGTAATTATAATCTCCCTAGTTCGGACACTGTTCTTTTCTGATTGTAACCTAAGATCCAGTGACATATAAAGACGTTTTTTCCTCCGAGAAGAAACTTTTCCAAAGGTGTAAATTTTGAACAAGTTTGGGAAATTTTAAAAGCAGGTGACAACTTTCACCCTCTTCTAAAGAATAAAGGAAGAACAGACACAGAGTTTTGCACAAGCTAAACTGGTAATAATATGGTGAAAGTAAAGACTGGAAAAGAATCCACCTGCAGAAAACAACTCATCTGGTTTTTGTCCAGTTTCTTGGGAGAAGCAGTAGAAATCAAGATTCTAACTCTTGCCCTCTTAAGTTAGATATGAGATAGCTTTATTTAACCTTACAGAAAATTCTAAAGATTCTAAGGATTCACAAATAGAATCACATATAACACACAAATAGTCCATCAGTCCCACCCAACTCCCAGAAAGGAGCTGAATTACTGGGGCAACACCCCTGCAGTTTATTGAAATTCTTCTCTCTCACAAGGTCATACAGAATCATTTCCGAATTTCTAGTAACATCTTGTGGTTTAGACTCTCCCAAGAAGGTAAATACACTTTCAGGCTGCTGAACAAACCATTCTCATGTGGAGTCTGTACTATCTGTGTAAATCCATGTCTTTTTCCAAAACGTTCTCCCATAGTTCTACTATGCAGGAGCCATGTATACAATACACTTCTGCCAAGTGTCATCATCAACTGCTCCTGGGATTGTTTGAGAGAGACATCAAACCCTCAGCCACCCATTCCTATACACACATACATTCACACATATACATATAAACTTCAAAAGAAGGCAGAAAGGGGAATAACAGAAAAAAATGTTTTATGGGCTACAAGAAAAGTCAATGATTATTAGCCAAAGAGGAACTAGGACCTCTTTTACTGATCTCTAAAATCCAATTATTATGGTGCCAACGAGCAAGTTCATATTCATAAGGAAGTGCCCCTTGAATGTTTGCAGTGTCTACAAGCCATAATCAACATGTTGATTGGAAAATTCTTCAAATTGACCAGTGACTCCCTGGATCACCACCACCCCTCCTCCTTAAGCAACAAACATTTGCTGAACACTTACTACACTCAAGATACTGTAGTAGGAACCAAAGCTTCAAAAATAAATAAAAAAATAATGAAACAACCTTTGTTTTCATGATGTTTAACCTTCCACCAGGATACACCAGAAATAAGCATCCTTGTATTTGTGTCACCTCCCCAACAAGCTACCTCTATGTAAACTTGATTTGGTCAAGTTTCTCTTTCTATCTTTATTTCTTTTTAAATTTTTTTTATTTATTTAAGGCAATGGGCTTAAGTATCTTGACCAAGATCACACAGCTAAGCAATTATTAAGTGTCTGAAGTTGGATTTGAACTCAGGCCCTGACTCCAGGGCCAGTGCTCTCTCTGCTGCTCCACCTAGCTGCCTCTATCTTTATTTCTTTAATGCCATCTCAATTTCTTTATATATTATGTGGAAATCTATGATTGTATTTCAAATGTGATAATTCCAATCTCATCAATGAGGGGGAGTTTATTATAATAATTTTGACAAAATTTTTTGCTTTTTTTGCTTTTTCATTTTTTTATTACAATTTCATTCTTAAACATACTAAAGATCATCTGGTTTATTTGAGACTCTCACCAAGATTTCTGTGAATTCATTTTCCTCTCTACTTCCTGTTATCTTTTTTCTGAGTCATTATTGCTTCTACCATATTCCTCTATAATATCTTAGACATGAGTGTATATTATTGGTTGATATTGCCATTTATTATCACATTTCTTTGTAAGGAAAGGCAATCAAATATCTGCTAAGTGAGGCAGTAATTGCTTTACCTGGATTAAATGGATGAAAGAAATATGTATAGTCTGTGCTTATGTCTATTTTTTGGTTTTGGTCTGTTTCCTATTTTGGGTACCAATAGTTTATTTGAATACATAAGATTGGAGCTTTATTAGCCATAGTATATTTTTAAATCTATTTTTAATTCGAATTTGATGTTGAATTTTATCTTTTCTCTAATGAAACAATAGTCTTCACATATGTAGATGATTTGAAAAATAACTCCCTCATTCTTAACTAGTCTTTCCTGACAACTAAGATATTACTCCTTTTAATTTTTTTGCTATGATGCTTAATATTCACCATGTATAGAATCTCCTGGCACTCTTTTTCAAAAAAGAATTCATGGAAAAGTATATATATATATATATATATATATATATATATATATATATATATATATATATAACAATAATCAAAAGAAGAAGAATAAAAGATCCATGATATTTAGGTATGCTATTCTTTATAATTAATTAATTATTTACCCCTTTCATTTCTTATTCTGAACTTTATTTTCAAATGCATCTTCCACTATTCCCAGCTGCCCATTTTTGCATGAAAGGTACCAAATAATAAAGTATATGTTGATTTAATTTGTAGAGCCTTATGAGTTCTTCCTAGAATCTCTCTACTTCTTCATCAGTAAGCAACAGAGTTATGGAAACTGAAATTACCTTTATTGTGACTTTTCATATCAGTGTTCATCATTAAGACTACAAGAAGAAATAATCAAGAGCCACATGGGGAAAAAAAGTTTCTGTTTTATTCATACTACGTATTAAATAATATTTTGTACATAGTTCATACGTATTACATATTTGTTGATTGTAACTCTGTCGCTCAATTACTGGGTGACATTAGACAAATAATTTAATCTTTTATGTTTCCATTTTCTCATTCATAAAATGGAGATAACAATATTAAATGTTATCTACCTTATAGAGTTTCACATCCTGGCCCTGGCCTATCTTTGCTGACATATTACAAATTATTCCCCTTAATACATTTTACAGTTTAATTGAAAGAGTCTTCTTGCCATTGTTCATAAATGACACACTGTCTCCCATTTTTGTACAAGCTATCCTCTGTGCTTCAAATGTGCTCCCACATTGCTTCTTAGAATCACTTTTTTTCCAACAAAACTCAGTTCAAGTACCACATCCTGGCTGAAACTTCAACAAAACCTTCCTAGCCACCCACCCAGCTCCTGGTGGTTGTACATTTTTTAAAATGTACTTTGTATGTATACATTTTTATAAGTATATATATACATATATATATATATATATATATATATGCATGCATGCATACTGTTCCACCCTCTTGAATATAAAGACAGTTTCTTTTCTGACTTTGTATTCCCAGTGCTTCACCCTCTTCCATAAATGCTACAATTCATCTACATTGGTCTACTGCCAATTTCTAATACTTAAGGCAGTATCTCCTGAGTGTACCTTGGCATCAAGTCCCTGGATTACAATCCTTCCTCACTTCTAAACTGCCTTGGCTTCCTTCAAGACCCTGTTCAAATCCTACCTTCTGCAGGAAACTCTTTCAAATTCCCTCTAGTTGCTAGAGAGGGCATTAATCTATCAACTACATTGCATCTTATATGTTCCTGTTCATTATCTTGCCCCACTAGGATATGATCCCTTTGAGGGCAATAATTCTGCTTTTGGTTTTCTTTGTATATCCAGTGCTTATGTCAGTACTGAAATATTGTAAATACTTTTAAAATACTTGTTAACTGAGTAGGTGCTTAAGACATGCTTGTTGTTTGATTAATTTAATATGCCTTACAAATAAGAGTTCCTATACCTAGAGGTGTCTGGAACCTTGAAGGTCATCTAATATAATTTCCTCATTTTGCAGATGAGGAAGCCCAGGAAGGTTGAATCAATTGTCCAAAGCCCAGTTGGTAGTAAATACTAGAACTAAGATTCAAGCACCCAAGAACTCTGATTTCAGACTTGACATTTTTCCCACTGTCCCTTAATGATTTTGGCCTATAAGATGTAAATTCAGACTTCATAAAATTCACTGTTCCACTTTCATTCCCTTTCCTAATTATTAAGGGAAAAAAACCCCTCTTTTTTGACCAATTTGGGTTATATGATTCCTGTCTCTGGGGAAGGAAGTGATAGTCCTTAGATTCAGATTGAGAAATGCATTCACAGATAAGGTCAATGCCTGATAAGAAGGGTTCTATTGGTGTCTTTGGGAAGTGATTTTTTTTTAAAGTAACAGTAATCATCAAAGCATATTTGTTTTAAAAAGTCCCACCACAGGGTGGCAGTATTTCAAAGAGCCTTGCAGGGGAGGGTTATGGGGGTGGGAGGTGGAAAGGAACATGAGGATGAAGGCTGGCCATCTTGCTCTCAGGGTTCCCTCATCAAACCCTTACCCCTCCTTGCATTCTGAAGGGTAAAAGGTTACCAAGGTTATGATGCTGAGAAAGTTGCTCTCTCAAAGTTTGGAATATAAATGGAGCTGTTAAGATCCTGCGGGGCTCTTGTACTCCAGTCATTGTTTTCTCCTTAAGAATATCTAGTTCACCAGGGTTTTACCATTGCCTTTGGCATCTCAAAGAGATGAATTTTCCCCTTTTTTAAGGTTGAAAGACATCCTTCTCTGTAGCAGAATCCCTCCTCTCAAAGTCCCCAGGAAGAAAGATGAAGCTCCGTGAATGTAGGAGGTCCCTTTGGGCCAAAGATCAGCTATTCCAACTGTAGATTCAATCTGGTGAAGAAAAGGTTTGATCTAATGCATCCTTTCCCCAAGAGCTCTACAGGACACTGAAAGGGTCCTGGGGAGCAAAACAATTGTCCTCCTTCTGGGAGCCTCAGAGGCTGGAAGAGGGAGTTGGAAAAGGGGTAGGAAACAAGAGATTACAAAAATCCAAAAAACAATTAAGTCAATAGAGTCAAAATTAGAGGTTATATCAACACAATGAATTGGTATTAAAAACATAGCTATGAGAGATATTAGAGAATTAATATGTTTAAGGAAAGTTTCATTAAGATATTCAGCCTTTGCAATCCATAGCCATATGAAAAATTGCTCTAAATCATTAATTATTAGAGAAATGCAAATTAAAGCTTCTCTGAGGTACCACCTCACACCTCTCAGACTGGCCAATATGATCAGAAAGGATAATGATTATTGTTGGAAGGATTGGGGGAAATCTGGAACACTATTATACTGTTGGTTCAGCTGTGAACTCATCCAACCTTTCTGGAGAGAAATTTGGAACTATGCCCAAAGGGCAACAAAAATGAGCATACTCTTTGATCCAGCAATACCACTACTGGGTCTATACCCTGAAGAGATTATGAAAAAGGGCAAAAACATCGCTAGTACAAAAATATTCATAGCAGCCCTATTTGTGGTGGCAAAGAATTGGAAATCAAGTAAATGTCCTTCAATTGGGGAATGGCTTAGCAAACTATTGTTCTATTAGAAACCAGAAGGGATGGGAATTCAGGGAAGCCTGGAGGGATTTGCAAGAACTGATGCTGAGTGAGATGAGCAAAACCAGAAAAACACTGTACACCCTAACAGCAACATGGGGGTGATGTTCAAACTTGATGGACTTGCTCGTTCCATCGGTGCAACAACCAGGGACAATTTTGGGCTGTCTGCAGTGGAGAGTGCCATCTGTATCCAGATAAGAGAGTGCCATCTGTATTCAGATAAAGAGCCATGGAGTTTGAACAAAGTTCAAGGACTATTCCCTTTCATTTAGAAAAAAACAGATATCTTATTGTCTGATCTTGCTATCTCTTATACTTTTTGTTTCTTCCTCAAGGATGTGATTTCTCTCTCATCACACTCAATTTGGATCAATGTACAACATGGAAACAAAATATTGACAGATTGTTTTCCATGGGGGGGGTGGGGGGAGGGAAGTAAGATTGGGAGAAAATTGTAAAACTCAAATAAAATCTTTAATTAAAAAAAGATATTCAGCCTTTGAAAGTCAATTACCCTTTTTCTCTATAAGTTTTTGCATGGAGACCATTACCAGTCATCTTGACCTATGTTTTGCCAAGAATGTGATGACTCTGGAGGAAAGAATGAAACTGTTGACTTTGAACAACTCTGACTCACTTACAATCAAGATATCACACTCCTGATATTACTGGTCCTCTTGGAGAGCTAAGGATGAACAACAAAGGTTTTTTGGTGCTACTAGTCTACCTGATACTCCTCCTTCCTGTCTGACCTCTCCTCATTCTATTTTGCTAGGATTTTGTCCAGGACATACCCATTTACTTGATATTTTCAAAGATGCTATTCTCCAATATTATTTGATTTGATGATCTCATCAGTTCCAATCAATTCAATAATCATCTTTCTACCCATGACTCTTGGATCTTGGCACATGGTAAATGCTATATTAATGATAACTATTGTTGTTACCATCATTATCTATTTATCTATCACTACCACTTTGCCAATTTTTAATCTCATATCTCCAACGATCTCAAACTGGATGTCTCTAGAAACCTTAAATTTGATATGTTCAAAACTGAACTCACCTTTCATTCCAAAATTCACAATCATTTGCAAGCAGATTTCAACTCCTAATTCTCATTCCTCATATCCAAATCTGTTGCCAAGTCCTGTAGATTTTATCTTTATATCTCTTGAATATTTCCCTTTATCTTTCTGACATTATCAGCATCAGGGTCCAGGTTCTTATGACTAATTTTTTGTGATATGTACTGGTTAGCATCCATGACTCAAATCTTTTCCAACTCTAGTTCATACTACATTCAGCTATCAAATAGATCTTAAGTATGTCTGTATCAAACACACACACACACACACACACACACACACACACACACACACACACACACACCCCATTCAATAAAGTCCAGTGGCTCCTATTACCTCCAGGATTGAAAAAGAAAATCCTCTGTTTAGCATTCTAAATCATCATAACCTGACTCCCTCTTTTCTCTCTGACCTTATTACACTTTATTCACCTCAAACATAATTTGTGATTCAATCATGATGGATCCTTGCTAGATCACTTTACTTCCTGATTATTGTTTCCACAGGCCTCCCTCCATGTCTGAAACTTTCAATATCTCTTTCTCCCAGCTCATCTGGGTCCTTTCAAGTCTTGGTTACAGTCTCACCTTTTGAATGAAACTATTTCCCAATCCTTTTAGTCATAGTATCTTCTGTGCATAAGTGAATCCAGTTAACACTGCATTTGAGCATACCTGTGGGCCTCAGTTGATTGAAGTAAAATTGACAGGTAAAGTGGGGCAGTTAGGTGGCACAATGAATAGAGCATGGGTCCTGAAGTCAGGAGGACTTTAGTTCAAATCCAACCTCAGACACTTAATAATTACCTGTGTGACCTTGAGCAAGTCACTTAACCCCATTGCCTCACAAAAACAAAAAAAACAAGGAAAAAAAATTAACAAGTACAACAAGTGTGACTTAAGAACCTTCAATTCAATAGTCTTGTGACCCTATTAAGTGAAAAAATTAGGTGAATGGGGCGGTTAGGTGGCATAGTGGATAAAGCACCCAGCCCTGGAGCACCTGGGTTCAAATCCGGTCTCAGACACTTAATAATTACCTAGCTGTGTGGCCTTCAGCAAAGCCACTTAACCCCATTTGCCTTGCAAAAACCTAAAAAGAAATTAGGTGAATGAAAGTCTTTGTTTCCCCTTTCATTTATAGGGAGGAAGAAAATTAGTCTGGATAAGAGAAGAAAAACAGTGTCATGCTATAGGGGAGGATGATTCACAAAGTGTGAGAGCTGGATGGGGTTTTAGAGGTCATCAAGTCAAATATCCTCATTGTATAAGAGATACATACAAGCCTGTACACATAGAGATTAAAAATATGTATTTTATATGTATATATTTATGTATTATATTTATGGAAAACAAGATGGACCTCCACGAGGAAGTAGCACTTGGTCTATATTTTAATGAAACTAGGGAGTCAACGATGCAGCAATGAGGAGAAAGAGCAATACTGGCATAGTGGACAGCATATCAAAAGGCATGGAGGAAAAGGAGGAAGGTAGTATATGAGAAGTGGCATTCAGGGCAGTTTATTTCAAACATAAGCTGTATATGATAGGAGTAAGGTGTGATTTTATCTGGAAAGAGAAATTTAAGTTATATAGTGAAAGGGTTTAGATGGCACATATACATTTATCCTAGAGCAAGTTACACGGATGTTTCCTGAGCAAGGAATGGTCATTGTGATTTAGGAAAATTCAGAACTCTTTATACTATACCACACCTTTCAAATCTTTATGCTGGATTATTCTAAAAAATGTTGTGGTTCAGTCTTTTCTAATTCTCCATGACCCTATTTGGGGTATATTTAACAAAGTTACTGGAAAGGTTAGCATTTGCTTCTCCAGCATATTTTAAAGATGAAGAAATTAAGGCAAATAGGGTTGAATGATTTGCCCTTGGTCACACCACTTAAGTAACTGTGGCCATATTTGGATTCAGGAAGATTTGTCTTCCTGACTACAGGCCCAGCCCACTATCCACTGCACCTCCTAGTTGCCCTCTTAAAAAGATATATTTGCTGTTTATTTATTCTTAATGAAATTTCATTTCTAAAGAGATTAATATCCAAACAGGATTTCTGTATTGAAAGGCTTCTTTAACCTTTTGTGGCAGCTGAATCATTATCTCTTAATTGTATCTACAAGTGTCTTCCTCCACCCTATCTCAGAAAAGATATATCATGAAGTTTGTTCTTTCTTTCTCGCCGTTTCCCAGATCAAACCTTGCGATCAAAGTGAAAAAGATGCTACTGCCTACAATCTCAAAACTAGGGAATATTGTTGATTTATAAACAAACAGTGCTGTTTAACCAACCAGAGTCTATCCTGAGCATCCACAAAGAGTATCTGCACAGATTATATCGTAGAGAAAGAACTTTGATGCTTCAGGCAAAAGCCCATCGACCCAGTGAAAACAGAGGCTAAGAGCAGGAATTTAACCAGGAGTATATACTGTGGCACAGGTCACACTGGCCCTAAAAAGAAAACTTCCAAGCCACAGAATGACTCATTGAAACAAAGTGGAGAAAAAAGGTATTTCGAAATTTTTCTGATTTATAGTCTACTATAGGATATTGAGACATTATTTACAATCGATATATGTGCCTGCTGGAGTCCCCCTGGAGCCATTGATGTTACTTCACAGAGTGGAGGTTGGTCAGCCCGATCCAATAGACACAGAAGTAGTGTCCTGTTGGAGCAGGCAATAAACCCGAGCTGTAGTCATATATCTTCAGGAAAATGGTCCTGGTTATTTGTGCCTTTGGGTGGATGTTGCAGAAATATGGATTTGGGGTAAGAAGACAAAGTGGTAAGAAGAAGGAGCAGTCATAGACTTTATCCCATAATTTTCATTGAAAATCTCTTACTCCATCTAGATTTCACTGTATTATAATAGTAATAAGAATAATGTAATGTGGGGTAGCTAGGTGGCGCAGTGGATAAAGCACCGGCCCTGGAGTCAGGAGTACCTGGGTTCAAATCCGGTCTCAAACACTTAATGATTACCTAGCTGTATGGCCTTGGGCACTTAACCCCATTTGCCTTGCAAAAACCTAAAAAAAAAAAAGAATAATATAATGTAAAATGCCTTACAAAAAAGGATGCTTCAACAGAGAACCCAAGGACAATAAGCCCAATATAGTTTTGAGCAAATTGGAGTACTCAATACAAAAAAATACTTTTGATTTTTCCCCTTTTCATTTCATAAAAAATGTTACGATACCCCCTCCCCCCCTCTAAATCATGACTAGTCCATTTGTGGTTAAATCTTTCCGTTAATTTGGATGAGCATGAACACTTAACATATGTCCATCACAGTACTAAATGAAACAAGAAGATGTAAGATGAGTTTTCTGATCCTAAGGAGTTTACAGTCTTGTAGAAAAAGGGAAAAACAACTCATTTCAAGTAGAGCAAAATTAAGTACTCAATTATAACTATATTATTGACTATAAGTAAGAAAAATTTTAAAAGGAGAAGAGCATCATATGTTTTTGGAGGATGGGGTGGGGTGAGGAGAGAAAGTCCATTTTCTAGCTTTGGGGTTTGTTGGAGAAAGTTGTGAATTTGTCCCTTGATACTCTTCTCTCAGAACACATTGCACCATTCTGGACATGTATCATTTCATAAAGCCCACTTATATAATCTTTTACTTTCTTCCTGAGTATACATGTAGGCAGTTCAGGCCTAAGAAATTAATATTTGAGAATTAACCAGTTTCCCATCTCTTTGATACTTCAATGGAGCTGTAATATCCTCCAGGAGCTGTTAGTACTCCTCCAAGTTCATCCATCACCCATCCACACCTTTTCATCCCATCTGACTCCTGGAGCAGAGGTTCTTCCAAGATCAAATATAAAATCTTTCATGTGGCTTCAAGTACCTTCATAATCTGATCCCCTTCTACCTCTCCAGTCTTCTGATACTTGACTCTTCTCATATATTTAGGAGGCCAGTGACATTGGCCTCCTTGATGTTCCACAAACTCTTATCTCAGTACATTTTCAGTCTGTCCCTGTGTGTCACTGGAATGCTTTCCTTTCTCATCTCTATCTCCTGATTTCCTTGATTTTTTTTCAGGTCTCACATAAAATCCAACCTATAGTAAAAAGCCTTTCCTGAGCTTCCTTAATACTAGAACTGTGCTTCTTAGATTATTTCCTATGTTTCACTGAGGTATGGCAGCCACACATATTACAACTTCTTGGAGTCACAGGTGAAAGTTGGGTGACAAATGAATGAGCAGTCCTAAAAAAAGGTTCAGCAAGGCCTCACATTAAAGGTGCTAATTCTCTCCTAATACCCTGTACACCACAGGTTGAGGGTGATATACAGGCATCAAATTTGTCAGTGAATTTGGAGACATCCCCTTGGAGTAGAATAAGAATAATTTGTTTCAATGTCCATGAAAGAGTTTGGAGTAAGCACTATAGACTGCTTAGAACTGGTCAGACATTTGGGTAGCTAGGTGCCACAGTGGATAAAGCACCAGCCCTGGAGTCAGGAGTACCTGAGTTCAAATCACTCAGACACTTAATAATTACCTAGCTTTGTGGCCTTGGGCAAGCCACTTAACCCAATTTACCTTGCAAAAAAAAAAAACTAAAAAAAAAGAATTGGTCAGACATCTTGACTTTTGTCTTGCTACTGGATTTCAATGACTCTGGAAGAGCGACTGAGGATGACAACTTTTGCAACTCTACCTCACTCAAATAGAAATCATGTATAAGTAAAGATCTCACCCTGTTATATCATTGGTCCTCTTCAAAAATAAAGGCTAACAACAATTTCCTACATAACCTGTCTATAACTTTTTTGCATATAATTATTTATAAGTTTTCTCTTCCATTAAACGTTTGAGTTCTTTTAGAGCAAGAAGCTGGATTTTGCCTTTCTTTTTATCCCCAAAATTTAGCATAAGTTCTGCAACATGAAATAAAGGTTTAATAAATGCATGTTGACTTGATGACTTTCTTGTATTATGGACCCCTTCAACATGTGGACAACTTCTAACTTCTCACATAATTTAAGAGCAGAAATGGAAATCATTACAAAGAAATTAAATTCATTTAAACCAGATTAAGAAGACCCACCTATAAAATCATAATCTTGACAAATAGAACATTTCCTATCTGTGCTATATGACTTCGCTTCTAGTAATCTATTTTTTCAGTAATATCTTTCACAATACTTCTCAAAATATTTCACAATAATTTTTCATTGTAATATTCATCCTACTCATACTACCAGTCATCTTTTCCTTGCCCTTTGGGTGACCTTCCACTTTAAACTTTAAGAAATTTGACATCCCATGTTTCATCACCAGATTAAATATTATCAAAGGAAAAAGGATGTTTAAAAAATGGAAGAAACTGGTGATCATGCACAGATCTCTAGGGCATATAAAATAAAACAGAAAGGTTACTTTCAATTTGAAGGGGGGAAGATTCTTCTATAGTTATAAGACTCAATGCAATAATTTTCCCTTTAAGATTAGGTCAAAAGTAGAGAATGAGAAATCCATGAAAATAGATATAATGGTGTCCCTGGGAAGCCATGTCAGAAGCAAGAGTCATCCTGGCTATTGATCAGAATCTTACTGTTGTGAATTACCAATAGACCCAAAATTCAGTACCCACATAAAATGATCAAATCAGTATTTTAAGTTGCATAAGCAAATGGTTATCATTGAGACTGTGGCTTGCAATCCTTCACCTTCTCCTGTCTATTCCCACACAAAATTCTTCCACAGGCTGAGAGAGAATAAGGGAAAAACACTGTTAGTTATCTGAATATAAGAGATCCTAGTTCAGGATGTTCTAAAGGAGGTTGCAGGAAGTAGTATACACACTGATGCTCTAGGTTACCTTTTTTGAGAAGGGCAGCAGTCTAGATTTGTTATTTCATCAATGTGGGGAATTCCCATTGTGGAGACTCCCCAACACAGATTAGCATCTTATCTGACTCATGGGAATTACAGAGAGTTGTTTCAGGCATTGATAGGTTAAATGCCTTCTCTATATTAACTCAATATGCTTCAAAGTCAAAACTTGAAGACAGAAATTTACTCTGAAGTTGCACTATCAATTATCAACATAGTTGCTTTTCACTGTGATATATGTATATATGTCCATATATATAGATATATATCACATATATTCATAAATATAATGTGTGTTTTCATTTCTATAACACTAATATTTGAATTATGCATTATTTCATCCTTACAATACTTTTTTTGCATGACATCATGATCACATTTTTATACCATGTTTTTATATAGCTGTATTCACAACAAACTCCATTTTATAGATAAAAAAAAAAACTAAAGCCTTTCCTGATTCCCTCAATTGCTAGCATTACTTTGTATTTATTTGCAATTATAAGTATGTCATTTTGCCTGATAGACATTAGTTTCCTGAGGTCAGGGATTGTTTCATTTGTCCTTCTATCCTCTGACCTTGACACACTGATAGGTACTTAATAAATCTCTTTTTTTAATTGACTAATTGATTAGGTAACTTGTCTAATGTCACACAGCTGAGCTTTAGATCTGAGACAGGATCCAAAAATAGGTATTCTTTTTTTTTAGGTTTTTTTGCAAGGCAGTGGGGTAAAGTGACTTCCCCAAGGTCACACAGCTAGGTAATTATATATTTGACATCAGATATGAACTCAGATCCTCCTGACTCCAGGACCAGTACTCTATCCACTGTACCACTTAGCTGCCCCCCCCAAAATAGGTATTCTTGATTATTACTCAAACACTTTCCAATATATTACCATGCTAGTAGCATCAACTTCTCTCATCAAAGTTCACCTTCCCTAGGACCAAGTCAATGGTCTATTAGCTCTGGTCATTATTATAGCTCCTCTCTAGGACTGCTCTCACAGCATCATTAGGACCAAAATCCACTCTTGAGCCAGATGCGTTCAGGTAATAGATACACCTATGACCACAGTTTGAATCAGCTTTTAAGGTTTCCATATTAACCAGTACAATAACAACTATGATTTACATAGTTCCTCAAAAGTCATGAAGTAGTTCACATAAGTGATCTCTTTTGAGTCTTGATACAATAATCTGAGCTTGATACTACAATATTTTAGCATAATTTTATTCTATTCATTTCTGAGAGAAGTTTCTAACCCAATAAACTACACAAAATAATCTAAAAGACTTTGACCCTTTAATTATAGATGGGGGGGTAGGGCAGGACTTTTAAGACAATCTATATTGTTCATTCTAATAAAGAAATGAATCTCCATCTATTTCCTTAATAGGAAGAGTTGGCTAGGATGCTAAAGTTTACAAATTGCCTGCTTCATGCAGACACCATGTCCATTTTCAGAATGTTTTCCATGGATTTTTCCCACGTCATCTATTAATTACCTAATTACATCGTCTAATTATGGGACTCCTCATGTATTTACACTGATTACGTAATTGGGTGCAATTACACTAATTAGGTTAATGACACACGATAACAGACTACAAATTGCTTTAAAGGGACACTGAAAAGGCTGATAGGCCAAAATCCCTTCTGAGGCAGGTCAGGTTCTGTGTATCTGCAACTGAAAGCCTATATATTACTGCCTCCATCCCAACTCTTTTGTATTGTGATCTCTATATTTCAATGAACTATAAAGGTAAATTCATATGAACTATGTTTCCTGAGTTTAGGGTCAGAGATTAATGAAATTATAGGAAAGTCAAAATTTATCTAGCAGCCTTCAGTCTTCTGAGTCATTTTCTTTCCCCCATTTTAATAAGTGGGTTTCTCACACTTTACAAGTATCCATTGTCCTTCTGTTCTCTCTTCTAGGGCAGCTAGGTGATACAGTGATAGAGCACTGACCTTGGATTTGAGGGACAGGAGTTCGAGTCCAACCTCAGATGCTTGCCACTTACCAGCTGCGTGACCTTGGGCAAGTCACTTAAACCTGATTACACCCCATCCAGTGCCATCTCCAGTCGTACTGATTCATATCTGACCATTGGACCCCAATGACTCTGGAAGAGAGAGTGAGGCTGATGACTTAGCACAGTAGCTCCTCATTCAAATCCAATTCACATGTTTGTCATAGCATCACGTCCCTGATGTCACAGTCTTCTTTGAAAATAAAGGACAATCATTATTCTCTCTTCTACCATTCCCCTTAATAAAAATCTGATCCTAGGAGATGACATGATATCAGTCAAATACACTGAAGTATGAATTTAACCATGATGTTCCCTCTCTTATAGGTTGCCTTTTTTTTAAACCTTTCAGTTCTGAAATGAAATGTATTGTCTATTCTGATAGTGAGTTGTATGGGGAGCTTTCTGGAGAAGGCAAGATAAGGGATCCTTACTTTGTTCTACTGATATAATACTCAAGAAGTACTTAGGTAATTATTAATAAAAATAATAATATCCCACATGTGTATATCACTTTATTTGCAACAATCCCAAGAGGAAAGTACTAGGAGTAATAAGAGTAATATTTTCCTCATTTTATAGATGAGTACTCAGTTGCTCGTAGTGAGTTGGCCATTGTCACACAACTAATGTGATAAACCAAGGACTCAAACCAAAGTCTTCTGATTAATTCCAAGTTCAAATAACACCCATATCAAGCTCCACATAGAATTCGTGGGCATTGTGAATTTACACAAGATAACTCATTCCCACCATTCAGCCAGAAAGACTAGTACAGCAGGGCTCGGCCAATCATCACTAAACTGAGAGAAAAATAGAAAATTGTCCCTTATTTAACCTTTAGACCTCAAGCACAGTATGAGTCAATGCAATTTTACTCTGGATTAATGGAATTATTCTGCCCAAATCAGAGTATTGTTTTCAGTGTGTGACATTACGAAAAACAAGATGAAGCCCAGGGGAAAACCTTAGCAATGGCATGGAACAATAATAATAGAAATAATAACAGCTAAAATTTACATCGTTACCTGATATGTGCTAGGGGGAAGTTAGGTAGTTTAGTGGATAGAGTGACAGGTCTGATGTCTGGAAGACTCGTCTTCCTTAGCTCAAATCCAGACTCAGATACTTAAGAGCTATGTGACCTTGGGCAAGTCACTTAACCCTGTTTGACTCAGTTTCCTCATCAGTAAAATGAGCTGGAGAAGAAAATGGCAAACCACTCTCATACCTTTTACAAGCAAACCCTAAATGTGGTAATGAAGAGTAGGTCACTACAGAACAATGACAACAACATGTGCAAAGTGCTTTGCAAATGTAATCTCAGTTGAGATCCACAATTCCTTGGGAGATAGGTGTTATTTTACAGGAAACCGAGGGAGATAGAGATTAAATTCAGGTGTCCCCAACAACACTTTATCCAAGGAAGCATCAGTTGTCTAAGGTGACCTTTTCATCCTGCTTAACCAGAAGGAACATGCCATATGAGGAATGTTTGAAGGAAACATGATTATTTATTCTTCAAATGAAGAGAATCACAGAAGATATGAGTGCTGCCATGGGGGAAAAAAATGGGATTTGGGGGTTGGTTCCAGAAGAAGAAAATAGGAACTGGGAGCAAATGTTAAAGAGCCCTAGGGCTCTAAATTCTGCAAAATCACATACAAAGTCATAGAACCTTAGAGTTGGAAGAAAGTTCAGGTGTCATCTGCCATGATTCTATGCGATGAAACATGCTACCAGCTTCTCTTACCACTGGATGATATCCCTCAGTTTCCATGTCCTATGTGCACACAAAGCTTCATTTAATCTAACTGCTCTCCCTACTCCCTCTTCAAACCCCACCCCCAGCTTTACTAAAGCATCCAGTCTAAAGGCAAAACCCTTTCTAGGTTTATTCCTCAAGGGTGGAAGAAAAAGATTGGTGAGGCAATCATCCGGCCAAGTCTGCATTTCTCCCTGGCGTCAGACACTCAGACTTTGGTGAAATCACTAACCCACTGCTTCATTAGTCCTTGCTGTTACCTGTGATTCGAGCGTAGAGCATCTCCCATCAGTTATCGATCTTTGCTTGTAGGGCTGTGTAGAATGATTTCCCTTGCTACTGACTAATTATACAGGAAAAGGGCTTTAAAGAGAAAAATGAGCCCAGTAAATTGCCCATCAGAAAATCTAAATTTTACTATTGTTTTGCACGCTGATGGATATACTTAAAAAGAAAAAAGACAGATGTTCAAAAGATTAAACAAACTGTTAATAAGATTGCTTCTCCCTGTATATGATTTCTTTTACAAATGTCTGTCTTTGGGGCTGGGTGAAAATGCGATTTGTAGTTTTAATTATGTCCTCTATACTTCATGACGTGTTTGCATATAGGACATTGAAGTATAAGACTGAAAAGGATCTTAGAAATATCTAATTAATATCTAATAATTTATAATAATTAATATCTAATGTACTCCTCCTCACCTGACCCATTTTGCAATTGAAGAAATGTAGATCCAGAAGTATGATGCCTTTCTAAGTGTAATGTTCAGTTTGAAGGTAAAGTTGGGGAGTTTGATATTCTATCCCAGACCTAAATCTGATCCCACAAAGAAGTTTCTCATGAGAGGAATAGGGTTGGGAGCCTAAATGAGAAATGTCAAGGATGGAATAAGTTATGGTAGAAAAGCATTGCCTCCTTATTGCTCAGTTTCATTGTCTCTAAAATAAGAGGGTTTCAGAATAGGTGAAATATCATCGTGTGTAAGTCAGGAGCCTTTGCCTAGACGATATAGGCAATCTAGAGGTGAGGTTCCAATAGAATTATAGATGCACCAATACCATTCAATAATCTTAGGAAACACATCAAAGTCATAGAAATATGTGTGGAATGGGATAAGCACAGAAGATGTATATTTGCCTAAGAATTACTGAAGATTATTGACTTTATGAATCCATGAAGGCATAAGAGACCTAATCTGGGACACCCAAGGTGTCTTACTAGTTTGTGACAAAATTTAAATTAGAGTCTCCTGAATCAAAGTCTTTGGACAACCCTAGTATCCCTGAATAGTTATTTCATTCTACTCCAGTTACCCTTTCCAGTCTCCTACAACTTCATAGCAGTTACCTTTTGTATGCTTGTCCATGGAGGGTTTTTTGGTCTCAGTGAGCATCCATCTTATCTCTCTTCAGGTGTCCTTTCTGGTATCCTAAAATTTCACAGAAGTTGTCTTGCCACAATCTGGCACCTTTCCCCCTCTATCTAGTTCCAGCTACAAGTCACAACCATGATACTGTTGGACAATTCTGTCCTAAGGTTGACTTCCTGTGAACAATGACAACTAATTCATTTCTCAATCATTGGCATTCTGACATTGTCATTCTTTTTCCATCCAGTGATTCTGAACCCTTGATACCAATAGTTCAAATTCTATTTTCCATTGCCCTTTGACTACTCTTTTCTTCTCATTCCTCTCTACCCAGCCCAACTAATAACTCACTCTAAAGCTACCCACCCTTTCCACAGTGTTCTCTGGAAAACTGCTCTGTTTGTAACAAATTAGCTTTCATCCTTCAGTCAACTTGAGTACTGGCTCCCTTTTGATGACACAGCTTTCTTGTCAACCCTTTGGAAAACTGACTGCCCTTTTCTTTATACTCCATCACTCGATGATCAAGGTGAAGGAGCTGGAATGATTCTTCTGATTGCCACTTAGTGACCTCTCCTCTTGAAGATGCATTTCATCCACATTTAAAATCCAAATAAGAGTAGTGGCTATTGTCTAAAACCTCCAGAACTCCTCCCTTCCTCAATGAATTCGATATCTCCTTCACAGTCATCACCCTGCCTTAACTCTTACCTTTCCACTGGGAAACTTTAGCAGATATATTGATATGATCTCCAGTACCCTAGACCAGAGCCATTCAACCTTCTTTTAAAAGTTTTTAATGAAACAATAGACAATATATTTTGATTTGCCATTTTAGTGAGAGTTCTGGAGTAATTCTGCTTCATTTACTAAAGCATTTAGTAAATCCATAGGGGGCCCCATAAAATTAGACTACGGGTCACATGGGCTTTTGGACAGCCCCTCCCTAGACTATTACCTCCTAAACTTACTCTTTTCCCATACCTGTCCCTCCTACTTTTCCTGACCAAGCTCCTTGAGAATGCCATCTATAATCAGAATCTCTACTGCCTTTCCTCTCATTCTATCTGAACTCTCTACACTCTGACTTCTGATCTCATTATTCAACTGAAAATTTTCTCTGCAGGACCACCAGTGATCTCTTAATTACCAAATCTAATGAGCTTTTCTCAATCTTCTTTCTTTTTGAACTCCACAGTCTTTGACACTATTAATTACCCTCTTTCCATTGATGCCATCTTCCCTCTAGGTTTTCATGACACCTCCTTCTCCTCCTACCCACCTGCATACTCCTCAGTTTCCTTTTTCTGGGTCTTCGTCAAGGCAAAGAGACTTGTGGAACACATCTCATGTCAAACTCTTCCACAGTCTCTTTCAAAAATGTTCTTCTCCCTCAAGACAATTTCACTTCATGATCTCATCAGCTCCCATGGTTCCATTAGCAGCTCTATGCAGATGATTCTCAGATCTTAATGTACAGTTTTAATTTCTCTCTAATATCCACTCTTTTCTTTCCAACTACTTATTAAATATCTCTAGTTAGTTGCCTGTAGATATCTTAAACCCCCAAATGAACTTTTTCTTTCCCTCAACCAACCCTTGTTACTTAAAATACACTAACCCTCCCCATCCTTTTCTCTTCATTGTAACTCCCCCAGATCCAACCACTTGCAAGTTCAGTAATTGCTACTTTTATAATATCTCTCACGTGTGACCCATTTTGTTCTATGACACTGCCACTCACCCTGGCCCTCATCATCTCACACCAAAAATATTTCAATAGTCTAGTAGTTCTCTCTTCACTGCAGTCCATTCTCTAATCAGCTATCAAATTCATCTTCCTAAAGCACATCTCTCTGGGGCCAGCTGGATGGCATAGTGGATAAAGCACCGCCCCCCCCCATCTCTCACCCCATTCTGTCACCTGACTGGGCATTTTCCCTGGCTACCCCCCTCCATACCTGGAACTCTCTCCTCATGTCTGCTGTCTGACTTCCTTCAAATTTCAACTAAAGTTCCATTTTCTTCCCAAAGTCTTTCCCTGTCCTCCTTAATCATAGTACCTTCCCTCTGCTGATTTTGTTGATTTCTAAAAGGGCAAAAATTATCACAGATTGTGCTTTTCTATAAAAGGAAAAACAAGGAAGACACTGATAACTAACAAATTGCATGACTATTTTCCCATCTCCATCAGATCTTGATGAGAACAATTCATGTATTTATTAAATAATATCCTTTATATATCTTCATAAATCTTCAATTTAGCCTGTATTTCTCTTGTTTATACATAGATATTTGCATATTTTCCTCCCCAATAGATGGTGAACTTCTTAAGAGCACAGAATATTTTTTTTTGTCTCTGTTGCCTTTCTTTGTATCTCCAGTAGGTAGTACCAGCACAAAGTAGGTGCTTAGGATATTTCATATCATGAAAAGTAAGATGGGGTCCTGATTCATTGAAAATCCAGTAGACATTGATATTTAAAGAAAATTAATAAAAGAATGAAAATTTCTTCCCTTGCACAAAATGCACTTGCCAATATAAAAACCCATAAATCTAAATTCTCTTGATTATCATTCATATATGCAAATATGCAAAGTAGGTTTGTATGCTAAGGTTTATTGTCTTTACCATTTGGACCACTACTGAATGGTCTTAGAAAGGTTTTAGAAATCTTTAACCCATATCAATCATTTTAGTTTCTAACTATATTGGTGAATTCAATTCAAGATGAGAAACTTAAAAAGGCCAAATGCTTATAGAAGAAGTCTGATGCCTGGAAATCATGAATGTTTTATTCAAAAAGAGGGCTAAAAAGTACATAAGGCCCCAAACACATAAAACAAAAAAAAGCAAAATATTTTAAAGTAACCTTGAATATATAGCTTAGAAGGTAGAAAATGACTGGCTAACAATAATATTGCTTCAGAATCAGCTGTCTTTGTGTAGACTCTACTTTGTAGAGAGAGATTATCAATTAATTAGAATAATGATCAAAATCAATACATCAGATAAATTTTTTTTAAAAAAAGACTCTCCTTGCAATTACAACAGCTCTAACCCAAAAGAAGCAGTTGATAGTAAGCTGTGAAATGAATAGATCTAAAAGGCTTGACTATTTATTAGATAAGTTTACCCTATGAAAACTAGCCCTCCCAAGGAGAATGAAAAGCACCACGATATCCTCAAACAACCAATTGACCTATTTGCCAAACAGAAGGAGTAGCTAAGGGCAGCTCTAATTAAAAAATCAAGATAACATTTAGTGTATTAAGTGGGGAAAGATGAATGTTATGAGACAAAAGTAGTTGGGAGAGAATTAGTTTGACATGAGATGTGGCTGGGTCAAATCAACCTGAATTCATGTACAGAGGAAACTGAATTAGGACATCAGTGGAGCTGCCATCCTTTTTATAATGATCTATTTTCATCAATGATGATAGTGGAGCCAACCTATTTGGACACTACCATCTCTATATAAAATATTTTATATGCACAAGGGACAATGGAATTTGAGATGATAGCAAGAAGAGTGGCCACTCTTATACAGTCACAATCCATGTTGGAGATTAATCAGTTCTAAAGATATTCATGGACTGATTTCTAAGGAATTCTAAAGAACGGAAGGTTTCTAAAAGGACAGAAATTATCATAGTTGATGCTTTTATAAAACAACAAACAAGAAGACATTAGTCACATACTAGTCTTGTCTTTTTTTCATCTTCATCAAATCTTTATGATAATAGTTCATATATTTGTTAAGTATATCCTTTACAAAACTGAAAATATTTTTATGATGGTTTCTTCTTGCTAGCTACACAGTCATAGAATATTAAGGTCTCCAAAAATATAAAGTGGGGATTAATCACAGGATTCTGGAGAGGTACATCTACCACACAGGCTCCTTTATAAATGAGGTCGATTAGGAGAGAAATGTTTTAAAAGAAATCATCAAGGAAATGTATGATAGAGATAGGAAGAGGGGGTAGAGAACAAGTTGGTCACACATCAAAAGCAAAAACTAACAAATATCTATCCTTCAACTGGTAGATATCTGTTGGTATCTATATAGTATCAAGAGAATATGAAGGCAACCCCAGAATATTGGATGGACCCTCTGTGTCAAATTTGTAGGAATATGAAGAAAAATTAAGTCAGAAAAACAAGTATAACTGGATTGCAGTATGCATCCTTGAAAGGAATAAATACATGAGTGAAATCACAAATATATTGGAATATGGAGTTGGAGACCTCATCTTTACATTCACATAAAATGATATGGAAAACTCCTGAGAATATACAATCCCATACTAGACATGAATTGTTTATTTCAGAAAAAAAAGGTATTTGACATAGTAGCAAATATAGTGGTAAAGACTGCTTTTGTACAAGGTACCTGTAACAGATGCTAAAAGTCATAGAACATGCTGTTTTATATATATATACATACATATATATGTGTACATATATATATGTATATATATATATATGATCATTGAGTTAAACTTTATTAAGCTAGATATCAAATTTGTGAATAAAGCCAGGTGACATGTTGGCCCCATTCTGTTCTCCACTTCAGATGTTCTATATAGAGTCCAAATAAAATTCTGTTTTGATAAATACAGCAAATACTCCTGTTCACAAATGAATTTATACTAGTTAGAAAATAATAAAGAACTATATAAAGCCTTCTTATTACCAATGAAACCCACAGTCATTTAAATAGATCATCCACACAGGACAAACAAAGAGGATTATTCAAAAAATGTATATTACCCAAATCACATTGTATAACTAGATGGTCAAGCAGTTCATTGAACTAATCCCATCAGTATATGGGGAAGGGAACAAATATTTTTTTAGCCACCTATGATACACCACTCCCTGCATCTTTAAATATCATCTCATTCGAGCTATTTTTCATTGAAAGAGTCTATAAATAGTTGATAACCAAGTCTTAGAAATAAATAGGAGGATTTGGGGTTGAATCACATCTAGGAAAAGGGAGAGACTTTAAATGATATCACTTTGCCACCACAAAAACCCATCTGTGGACACTCTTCCAGTTATTCAATATTGCTGATTGTCATGATATTGGGGAGCCAAGCACTGTTTAAGTTGGAGGTATATAAAATGAAGCAAAAGACATTCCCAGACCTCCAGAAGCTCACAATCTACCACCATGAACTTATCACATTTGAAATTACTGGTGACACAAAGGGATCAGAGAGATACAAAGTAAGCTTAACTATCTAAAATCAGATTTCTAAGAAATACTTCTGTGCCTAAATTGTTGTAAAATAAATCATCATGCACATATGGGGGCAGAAAAAGAAGGTAGTGCAATGGTAGTCAGGAAATAGTTAATGACCAAGAGGAAGACCTCCATTGAAACAGATGAATCCTTTACGTGATTGGGTGATAATGTGAACAGGAAATTCAGAAACACCTGAGTTCACATCCTATACAAATGCTTACTAGATATTTAATCCTGGATAATTCACTTCATTTTTCTATGCCTCAGTTTCATCATATGGACTCAATCTCTAAAGACTTATCCAATTCTAAATATTTACTCCCATGATTCTATGATATACAAAAGACCAAAATTCTACTTCTGAATATGACGTGAATTTGCTATATGACCTTGGGCAATTTACAAATATTACCTGATTACAAGATCCTCCTGGTTTACAGGGAGGTCATAATACAATGAAAAGAAGACTGGATCTGGAGTCATAAGATCTGGATTTCAAACCCTCTTTAGGCATTTCTGTGAACTTGGACAAGTCATTTATCCATCATGACCTTCATCTCCTTCTCTATGAAATGAGGGGGATAAGAGAGAGATCCCTTTCAGTTCCAGAAATGTTACTATATCAAAATTTGCATAACTATAATAAAGGTATTCAAACTATACCCCAACCCCAAGAAGAAAGTACCCACACCCCTGAGATCATGGTTCCATTGAACTATCAAATCTTGAGAGGGATTCTCTAGATACTCTCTCCTTGTGACATAATATGACAAGAATTATACCTCCATTTTTTCTCATCTAAATAAACTAGACCTCTACAGATTCTGCAAATTGGAACTAAAACCAAAGTGCTCTTTTGGTAGCTAATGGAGATGTCTATCTCGAGGAGTCAACTTTTAGTCACAGAAATACATATCAGCAGAAAAGAAGAGCTTATAAATCTGAGGTTTATGAACTCTTTTCCCCCTATTTTGATAACTATATTTAAACATAATTGATATCCCTTGTGATTCTTGTATTTAATTTTATGCTTTTAACAGCATTATTACAAAAAAAAAAAAGAATCCCAATCTGGCATCATCAGACTGCAAATGGGATCAATGAAATAAAATAGGCTAAGAATCCCAGATTTCCTAACTCATCCACCAAAAGAGGCAGAATGCTACAGTCAATAGAGTAGTAGCAAAGAGGGTAGACATAGAGTCAAGAAAACCTAGACCTGAATCTCATCTCAGACACTTGCTAGCTTTATAACCTTAGACAAGTCATTTTAATTCCTCTCAGCACTGGTTTCCTTGTCTGTAAAAGGGAGATAAAAATAGTGCCTGCTTTGAAAGGTTGCCAAAAGTCTCCAATGAGATAATAGATGTAAGGTGTGGTACAATCCTTACAATGACTATTTAAAATGAGTTCTGTTATAGGCAAGGCACAGAATGATAATGCTACTTGACCATATCATATAGCAAATTAATGATGGATCCAACACTAGAATCTTGGTCTCCAATTTATTGTTCAATTTAATCCTTCCCATGCCCTCTTGGTATGCTGGCAAATAATAGCATGGAAGTTTAAAGATTCTGATTTCTGCATCTGCTTGTGCTGCACTGGCTTCTGAAACCAGCTCCTCCAACCACATCTGCAAAGCAAAGTTGTTTTAAATTTTAGATTCTCTTTCTTAAAAAACCAATTCAACAAAGCAACCTATTTAGGGGTTTTACTCTAAACTTTAGTGAACTTTTATATTTTAATATGGTCCAAGATGGCACACACAAGCATAAGGCACTGCCATTGGCCTTGGCACAATGGGCAAAGCACAGGAGAGGGGAAGTTTTGTCCATGAGAATTCACAATAGAGCCAGAGTTTGGGAAGTATTTCTTCCCCTGAGAATATGGATGCTGCGATAATAATACTTGGGGGGCCATGCTGGCCCCCATCCCAGATCACAGATAGGCTGCTTCTGAGCAGTGAGGAGTCAGTATGTGGAAGCTAGAATCATCTTAATGTGGACCTCACTGTGGGCCTCAGTGAGCAGCTGAATAATTCTGTCATGGGTTGTGGCCACCACATTCTGCCCATTGATCTCGATGATCTGGTGTCCAACATGCACTCCACCATGCTCTGCAATCCCTTCATGCATCAAACTGAGATAATGCCATTTTCACACAGAAACCCGGTTGCTCTCAGGCATGAGATCAACAGATGATGACTTTAGTGACCTTATTAAGTATATTTTGATCTCATAAAAATAGGGTCCTTTCCATTGCCTACCATGACAAAGAAGTTTTAGAAGATGGTAAGCCAGGGTTTTTCTTGTGGTTAATTGCTATTTGGTCAATTTTAGAGGATGACCTTTTGTCATAGAACAGTACCTAGGCAAACTATTTCATGCAGAGACCAACCTTTATCCTTCCTAGCAACATGGTCAAACCAATAGATTTGAGAGTCCATAAATAAATTCTATCTGTCGGTACAAATCCTCATGGAAATTCCAAACAAATATATCCACCTCATGGGCAAGGATGAATTTCCATATCTGCCATTGCCATTGAAAACCTTTCAGGAAATAGTTCAAGTTTTATCAATCAATTCCATTTAATGACTGTGGTATTGAAACTCAGAAATCCATCTGTAAGTCATTAGCTTAGAGCATAGTTGCAAAGATAACCTAGGAAAATGGAATGAAAATCTTAAGTATCACAAACACAAACAAGAACTTTTGAAGGTTGAAATCTCTTATCCTCAAAAAACTGTTATTTATGAAGATCAATGCTTTTGGTTTCTCTGAGCAAGAGTCATTTCTCTCACAAATATGGAGAAATCCTACAGATTCCCATGACAAAGTATGAATTGTGGCCAGAACCAAGACCCCTCTTTTAATGAATGTTTATTGAATTGAATTATAAAAGTAACATGGATAAGTTTGTTATAAACATAAGGAAACTGAAACTCAGAAAAGTAATTTGATTTTTGCTCAAGTTTTTCTCAAGTCAGATCCTCTGCAGCTGGAACCAACCCTTTTTCCAAAATACCTATTTGAGTGCTCTTTCCAACAATTGCTATCCATGGAATGATGACTCAATAAATTATTTTGAATTAGTTTGAAAAGCATTGATATTATATTTAATATCTTCCAAGTCCTCTGAGAGTGATACTACAAACCAGAGTAAAGTGACTATCACATAGACTACTGTCAGAACGTTAAGGGATATTGTCAAGGTTTCCTACTTTCTTGGTTTCCTTCCCTGTAAATATCTCCTCTAATCACACTGCTTGGATTTTGGGATTTTGTAATATGGCACCCTGTATAACACAACAGGACTGCTGGGAGAAATGGAGGTAGCAGAAATGGAGGTCATTGTTAGTTACTTTTTTTCTCCAACGATCAAAGTATAAGATCACTTACAAATCATTGTGTATAGCTATGGTGGGAATGATTGGGCTGAGTTGATGTTTTGAGAAAAATGGTCATTTTTGCTGTTGTATCTTGTGTTTGGTACTACATTGGACTGACAGTAAAGATCAAGCAATCAACTATGGGAAAGATCCTAAGTTTCTTAAATATAAAATCGGATATTACAAAGCAATAGTAATAATATCATACCAATGTCTCAGGAATCTGTTATTTCATCAATGTGATCATTGTCTCTATCTGTGTAGATCACAATCCTTCTATAACTCAGAACATGTTCTTTGAGAGTTGTTCTGGCTGAGGTCTATACTATCCTTTGGCCAAACTAATGTTAAACTACTCTGAATTTATATGGCCTGGTCTTCAGCAGCTATAGTGGTTCACTTGACCCATACTTGTAGTGGGTCCAGCTTTATAGACACTTAACAGATCTTTTGGATCCCTGGCATTGCCACTGAAACCTAAGGTTACTTCTATACCATGAGAAGGGAGATTTGAGTGAAAGGATGTTATTAGAGTCTAACATTGCCAAAACACATTAAGACTGACAACATGTTTTATGTTTTATTTTTTGAGTCTCTAAACTTAGAGTATTAGCCATTCTTAGCTCTCAGTGCTTACCAAAAACAAAGTGAATGTTGGATTAGGTCCTCAGGTCATAGTTTGCCATTCCCCACTCTAGATTACCCTGTGATATAGTTATTATATTATTATTCTTTTATAGATGAGGAAATTGAGCTTCTGAGAAAATAAATAGCATCACACAAAAAGTATATGATAGTGGCTCTTCCTTATTACAGGTCCAGATCTTTCTCAAATATGTAGTAGACAGTTTTCATTTGAATTCAAGGGGCACTTGGATACAGTCTCAGATTAATCTGAACTTTCATATTATCATTATTAGCAAAATTGGAAATACCTATAGTAGTCTTTGTAGGCACTTCAAAAATAGGATTGTGTATGGACTGAAAGTGGGTTCCTAGATAATCTACTTTATAATCTGACATCAAGGTTATTTTCCCAGTCTCTTCTGTGGAATTTTTCCAATCAAAATCACTTCTTAGGCAATTTATCCTGAGAAAAGCAACATGGTAAAATGGGAAAAATTTTACATCAGAATCATGAGATCTATGGTTGAGTCTTACCAGTGTCACTAATGAGCTATATCTTTTTGAGTAAATTATTGGATGGTCTGGTCTCAGTTTCTTCATCTTTAAAATAAGACTCTACATCATCTCTAATGTCCCTTCTAGCTTTGATATTAGGTGATCTGTTCTCTTCCTGAGCCATAAAAGAAAAAAGAGAATCCAACCCTCAGGAAAAAATGTTTTAAAAAAAACCACAAGGGGCAGCTAGGTGGTGTAGTGGATAAAGCACCGGCCCTGGAATCAGGAGTACCTGGGTTCAAATCCGGTCTCAGACACTTAATAATTACCTAGCTGTGTGGCCTTGGGCAAGCCACTTAACCCCATTTGCCTCACAAAAACATAAAAAAACCCCCACAATATACCCATAGGAAGGAAAGCAGTCCTGTTGTTTTTTTCCTTTCCAAAACCCTTTAAAGCATGCCCCTCAATCTGGTAAATGCTTTATAACTGAAATTTCTCATTAAACTTACTCTGGAGCCACATTAGTCAAAAATCACTTTATTTAGTTGCTACCTCATAGATTGTGTTTGGTTGTGCATTTTATTGGGAATTTATGGGTATTTTTATATCTAGTTTTATGGACTTTCATAATCAACCTAATTGGTGCTAATTGATTTATTAGGTATTGGGGTAGAACATAAAACCAAGTATCAGAGAGGAGGAAAAAGAAAGGGTAGAAAGATTCCAGGAAATGAAAGGCTCAAGGACACTTTGTGCAAACACTGTCACCTGATAGTGGCAGAACCAGCATCATGATGCCATCTTCCCCAATCATGAAAGTTAGGGTTCAAATTCCTTGAATGACTTGAAGGGATGTGGCTTCTTAGAATTCTTACATCTTCCCTTTGCATCAGCAGTTAGCCAATATCTCTACAAGAACAAAGCAAAAGAAAACAGAGTTCAATGATCCTATCAAGGAGTTATGCAATGAACTGCACCCTACTATGGAATATGGTGAAACAAAATATACATGGCAGGAATCCATAAAAGAGAAGGTTAACAAGTTGGCTGATTTTAAATCCGATATTTAGTATTTATGGAACTCCGAGGCTTACAGGATCAGAAAGCAGTATTAAAAGAATACTGAATTTAGAACCAAAACCCTGAGTTCAAATTCTAGCTTTGATAATTGCTTCCTATGGGATTTTGAGCCTCAGTTCCCTCATCTGTAAAATGACAGTTTGACTAGAAAGCCACTTCCAGCTCTAAATCTATGCTCCTCCAAGCAGTTGTATATTTGGGTCAATCCAAGACAAAACTGACATTTTTTCCTTCCTGCCTTTGGTACTCTGAGACCTGATTTGTTAGGTATAAGAAAAGTGGCATCATTTCAACACTTCCACTTTTCATCTTTTCCCCTTGTCTCCCAAGTCACCTGGATGGCTATACAAGTAAATAACTCTTTGAATTACCATTGTGTAACCTTCAAGTCATGAAGCGCATCTCTAACACATTGGTGGAAATATGAATTCCTTCATTTTACATCAGCAGTTGATCCAGGCACTTACCCCCTTAATGATGAAAGTGTCAGTTATCCAATAGTTCTAGGTAGACAGGACTTAACATTTAAGATGGTAGCCAACACTGACAATTTAACTTATTTGGAAACAAGCTAGTCTTAGAATAAAGTGAAATATGTTCTATTCTTGTCTTACAGCTAAAATGCAGAACTGAAGTCCCAACCACTTAAAAGCATAGAAATGGTTGTGACCCTGACCTACTGGGAAATTTTCCAGCAACGATAATGGCATTCAATCTCTGAATTTCCCCGCAGATTCAATTGCATCCAATGTCTTTTAGCAGTTCCAACAACAATACCCTCTGAAAAACAGCTGCAGTGGTCCACTACAAAGGTACCTCCAAGACCTCCATAATTCAAGATACCATATAGACAGGATTTAGTGAAATAGACTGATCAGTTATTTTATTCATATCTAGTGCATAAAAAGAAAGACAAATAAGGAGCATAAGAGTTAGGACATCTCAACGTTGTTCTGTGAAGACGCTCTATGCATGTAATTACTAAGGACATCTGTGCCTTCCCACATCCCACTTTCTATCTTTTCTTCTGAGAATGGTAATCAGATCAATGCTGTACCATTCCTGGACCAGATCAAGTCAATTTTTCTATGGATTCATTCACTATCCTTTGACTTCACAGTCCAAAACACTTCTCTTAGGCCTCTATTCACCTATATCTGTTGTCTTCGTCTATTAGTATATAAGTTCCTTATGTACAAAGATTGTTTTGATTTTTTGTATTTATATCTCCAGGCTTTATTTATGTTTATATTCCCATCAGTGATTGGCACCTAGGTAAGAGTTTAATAAATGCTTTTAAAATATTCATCTCTTCATTCACAAGTAAATCATTTGAGGGCCTTGGGACTCAATTTTTATTCATAAATTGATGAGAATAGTTATAAAATATTTTGAAGTTCTTATGCATAGAAATCCTACAAAAATAGAATGACATGCACAAAACTATTTCTTTCGTTTCTTTAAAAAAACTCAGAAATAAGATTATTTTCTAATTTAAACATTATCTTTAACAAATAGGAAAATTTCAAGTTGGTGTAGAGAAAATTCATAAGTTCAGCTTTTAATTCTTTTTATTTATTTCTTCTAAGAAAAGAGGTAAAGAGAGGATACTCAAAACCCTGAAATCATTAAAACCAATTCCCTTTCTCTGCTCCCCTCCCTTCCTCTGAGTATGTGTGTGAAACAATCTTTGCAGCTACAGAGCCATCACAGATGGTATTGATCCAGATGTGGAAATTGGTATTGACTGCAGCTGCTGATGCTGCTCTGTGCACTTCCCTGGCTTTTAAAGATACAGTATCCAGGTGATTTCACATACCTCAGGAGACCTTTGCTAGAACAAACTAAATAACCAAAATTAAAAATCAAGTGAAGGTACCCTTCACTCCTACTTAAACAAGGGACACAGAAACACTCTGGAACATAGTTGAATGTTCAGTCCAAGAATGATATGGCTTTTCAAAGGGAAGAAAGGACAAATTGTATTTGTTTTCATCACTGATAAATGTCTCATTACATTTACCTTATTTACTCATTTATTACATTTACTGGTAAATGTCTTACTACATTTACATTTGAGAGAGAGAGAGAGAGAGAGAGAGAGAGAGAGAGAGAGAGAGAGAGAGAGTCCCTGCTTAGAGAATCTAAAAACTTATTGGAGAAAGGTGATCTGCTTGTCTAAGGTACCCTGCTGGTTATATGGAATTAATTCTTTCTTAGTCACTCTATTTCAGTAAGAATGAAATGGAATTTAGGGATGGAATGGATCTTTTTTATGCTTTTTAGTATAAAAATTAGTTTCAATTCAACATAGATTTGTTTCATGTTTGCTATATTGAAAGCATAAGACTAAGTAAGCACTGAAAATACAAATACCAAAACAATGCAGTGACTACTCTCAATAACAATCACACCAATTGGTAAATGTCATAGTACTAGCACCTCAACAGATTAGGAAGGACTTTCCATAAGAGACAGTTCTTGGCTGAACCTCCAAGAAAACCAAGATGTACAAGAGGAAGGAATTCATTCCAAACATGTGGGAAAGTTCATCTAAAGATGGAGCAATAGAAGCTAGAATGCTAAATTCAGGGAATAGCCAGTTATGAAAGTATGACTGGCACAAGGCATTGTGAGGATGATGTTGGAGAATATTTGAAAAGGTAGAGTTGGAGCTAGGACTTGAGTTTAACATGATTGTCTATACATCTATTCCTTCTGGGCCATTCAGAATGTTTGTTGTTCTTGTGGAATTGTTTCAATTGTGGCTGAATCTTAATGACTCCATTTGAGATTTTCTTAACAAAGATATTATACTAGTTTGGCATTTTCTTCCCATATCATTTTATAGATGAGGAAACTGAGGCAAGAAAGGTTATGTGACTTGCCTTGGTTTACATAAACTAGTAATTTGAACTCAAGTCCTTTTGACTGTAAGGCCAGAACTCAATCCACTGTGCCACCTCGCTGTTCAAGAATATTCATACTCTCCTAGTATTAATAATTCCTTCTTAAAGTATAGGCAGATAGGTGACTCAATGGATAGAGCACTGGACCTGGAGTCAGGAAGAAATGAGTTCAAATCCAGCCTCGGATACTTAGGAGCTGTGTCACCCTAGGCAGGTCAATGTAACCTCTGTTTGCCTCAATCCACTGGAGAAGGTAATGGTAAACCTCTCTATTATCTTTGCCAAGAAAACTCCATAGATAACGTGGTCAACAGGGTCACAAAGAGTCAGGAATGATTTATATTATAACTTTCTTCATTATACTCAACTCTCTAACAGGGGGGAGGTATGTGGCATGTGACCTGGACACTTTAAATGTCTTGTCCTAAGTCACACATCAGGCCAACAACAAAAATGAAGTCTGAATTAGAGGATGGGTCAGTCTGACTCCATGCTCAGCCTTCCACTGGAGAGAAGCCAACCATGCAGCTCTCTGAGCATGGATCCTGATGTCAGGACTCCTTCGTTCTGCTGGGTCATGCATTCCACCAGATCTTCTGTGGCAAATAAATTGAGTTGTTATTCATCCAAGTTTATTGGACTGAGGAGAGTCTTAAAATTCAGGAAGGGGAAAAAACTGTATCAAAGATGATGCTACACAAAAGTCTGCATGAGGCTCAGTGATCACTCATCTATAACCCATCATGAGAGAAAATAAATGGAGGAAGTACCATTGCAAAAGATCCAGGTCACACTGAAAAGCAACTTAAGCTGGCATGCTAAGTAATGTTTATCCAATTCAGGAAACATCTATCATGGCCTTCCTAAGGGCACTGCTGGGCCGCTGAAGCTTCTTCAATGGGATGCTCAGAGTGAGACAGTTTTTCTGTTACTTCTGCCCATAGATACACACATCATCTGTTTCCAACCAACTGCAGGGTAAAGGCTCCTTGGCGGTGAGTCCTCTCTGTCAGCCTGAATGGCTAATTGAGACCTCCCGTGTACTGAACCAGTGCAGATGGCCATGAAAGCAACACTGTTAAAGAAGGAGGGAAGGTGGGGCCTCATGAATATTTAATCAGGAAAAAATAAATATTAATGAAACAATCACATCTTTAAATGGTTAAATTACCTTCCCTGCTTTAGCCCATTTTTATTTCACCCTGACATGGGGGACAGGGGTGGGAAAGAAACTGTACTTTTTCCATCCATGCTTATGATTTTCAATTAGAACTTTATATAGTGAATCATCCTTATTTTAATATTATGTCTTTCCTGAATTTATCCTTAAACTTAAAACTGTAGCAACAACAATAACAAAAACAGTGCTTCTGCCATGAAATGGCATTCTGGAATTCTGATATCATGCTTTGCTCTGAACTGCTCTGATTTCATGGAAGAAAAGGATGCCATCAGGAGGCAAGAAACCTCAGCTTTTTCTTGTGTGTGGTAATTGATTTATTCTGCATGGACTAATTCTAACCCCCCCCCCCCAAAAAAATGAGAGGGAAATGTAATTCCATTATATTAATGGAAACATTTTTTATCCATCTGATATCACTTAGCAAGCTGTCTTCACTCTCTGCTATGCAGTTTGACCTGGATGTGTGACAATATCATTTCCTTCATTTATATTCTCTTTACTTGGTCTTTACCCAATTTACCCTTGAGCTATATGTACTGTTTTAATCTTTATTCCCTCTGAAATTTTCTTTCTTTTCAGAAATTCAGGAACTCTCTTTAGTCCAAGTTTTTGTCTTTCTGCTCCTTCTTTTAGTTGTTTTATCAACTTATACCTAACAATGATATTTCTTAAACCTTCATCTTTGGTTCTCCTCATTTTGCTGAATGAATTACATATCCAATTTTTCTGTCATTCTTTCAGCTCTCACCCATGTCTGTTCTGTTCTGTCTCATAGCTTCATTTTTCTCTCTGATACTCTCCTTAATCCCTCCAAAAAGAGCATAGGAAAGACCTCGATTGTTCAGAAGCTCCTTGCTGAGCTCCTCAAACTTTATTTATCACCCCATCCCATTGTCATTTTCAATTTTAACTTGGTTACCATCATCAGCACCTGCCAAATACACATTAAAAATAATGTGCTCATTCTCTTCCCATTTAAGTTGCAAGTAGACAATCTTCCATCAGATTTCTGAATTTAACCCAATGTGACTCATATCTTATCTACTATACCCTGTTCTGTGGAATTCTTAGAATTATGGAACCACAAAGTGCTTTCAAGAATTCAATTTCCCTCTACTTCAGGAAACTAAGTCATCTAAAAAAGAGATTATTTACCTCATCCTTACCCATCTTTATGGAGAAAGATTCTATAGTGAGAGGGAGGGAGGAAGGAAGGAAGGATGAAAGAAGAGAGGGAGGGATGGGGGAAAAGAAAAGGAAGAAGAAAGGGAGGGGAGAGATAGGAGAGAAATAAGTTGTTTAACTTTGTTTTTATTTCCTGTCTGAGGAAGAATGGTAACAAAAATTATTACCTGGAAGACAAAATAAGTTAAGTGATGAAATAATAAAAGCACACCTAGCTATTTTCAGTATATTCAGCTCATCAGAATCAAACAAGATACTTCTCATGATACTGAAAGAACTGGAATGATTACTGAATAACTGTTACTCATCTTTGAAACTGTGGAAAATCAAAGAGGACAAAAACATCCCCAAAAAGGAATAGGTTCAAACCATTTAATAGAAAGAGGGCAAGAGTTGGGATAGGAAAAGGAAGAGAAAATTCCATATACCATAGCTCAATAAACAGGAATTTTATTCCCAGAAAAATTCTAGAATTTATTATTAATTGAATAGCTCCTGAATATTTAAAAAAAAGAAATAAAAGGTCATAAAGAGCCAGCATAAAGAGCAGATTATGCCAAAATAACCTGATTTCTTGTAGATTATAGGATGCGGTATATAGAATTTCAGCAAAACATTTTGCCAACTCTCTCATGTTATCTTTCCAGATAAGATGGTACAGTAATATAGATTCAGAACCCATTTGAATAGACAGAATAGTTGAATAGTGAATTTATGTTGAACTAGAATAGAATCTCTAAAGGAATAACCTACTGGATATCATAGAGGAAATTATATAATTTAGAACTGAAAGGGATCTTAGAAATTTAATTGAAACCCAGTGAAATTAAGTGATTTAACCACCAAACTGTCTCTTGTACTTTTCAAAACTTGTATTAATTAATTTGGTGAGAAAGCAATAGATGAAAAATGCATAAAATTTGCAAATGACAGCCATCTTGGAGAAAAAACTAAGACTGTAGATGACAAAATCAGTATCTAAAGAAAAAAATGTGAAATATTCAACTAAATAAAACAAAATGAAGCATATTAGAAAAGTAAAATTCTAAACTAGCAAGGTTGAGAAAGTATGTCTAGATGATAGTTAATTTGAAAAATGCCAACACAGGATGGAGGACAGAGAATTGTGTTGTAGTGAACAGAAAACTGAAACAACATAATGACTTGCTTTGATATTTCACATTAAATCTGATCTTAGGTTGCATAAATAGAGTTACAGTATCCAGAAAATTGGAAGTGACAGTCCTACTGGAATCTTCCTTTGGCTGACTTTTATTGGAAAAAAAAATTAAAGGCAATAGATACAAACACCTCTATCTTCTCTAGGTGTATATATCAACCATAAGTTTCAAAGAGAGAATAAAGGTTGTATATGCTGTTACTGAATGACATTCTTAAGTCAAAGTTTATTAGGGAAATAACACATTTAGATCAGATAATTTAATATCAGTTCTCTTGCACTTTATCCTCCCTTTGTCCTTACCCTCACTCTTTAGTAAGAAGAGGTTAAAAAAGCAATTTACCTGACACCCATGACCTAAATATGATGTAATGTCTCCACTCCAGACCTTCTTTTTTTCCCCCTTGCCTTGTCTCTCTTCCTTTCCAAAAGCTAGGTTATTGTTCTTATGACTACCCCTTCACCTATCTTACTATTCCTCTTAAATATCTTTTTCTTCTTCCTTTACCCAATTGTTGTTTTGCTAATTTTAATAAATTTCTACATACTACTTTTTGTGTGTGCCCCTACCTCTGTGTCTAGATGAAAGTGTATTCAATATTTCTTTGTCTGATTCAGAAGAAAATGAGATTACTTGATTGCCTATTCCCCACACATCTTTCTCCATATTTGTAGACTTCATCTCATACACCTTCATTATGTGAGATAATAAGTTAAATTTCTCCTTCTTTGTTCCTATACATATCATTTCCTTCCCCTAAGATAACAAAGCAAGATTATTCCCTTATTTTAACCTTTGCTTTAATCATGAAGGAATTAGGGTTCTGAGAAAATAACTTGGTTTTTCCCCACATACACACATTGGTCCTTCCAGTTAATCAAACTACCTATGATAATGAAAGAACTGGAATAATTACTGAATAACTGTTACTCATCTTTGAAACTGTGGAAAACCAGAGCATCAAAACACCCTCAAAAAAGGATAGGTTCAAATGTATTTTTTAATAGAAAGAGCAAGAGTTGAGATGGGGAAAGGAAGATAAGATTCCATATACCATGACTCAATAAGCTTGACTTTTTTTCCTAGAACAAATTCTAGAATTTATTATTAATTGAATGGCTTCTGAACATATAAAGAAGAAATCAAAGACCATAAAGAGACAGAATGGTTTCATCAAGAGCAGATTATGCCAAAATAATCTAATTTCTTTAATAGTATTAGCAGACTTGTAGATTATAGGATGCGGTATATAGAATTTCATTGTGTGAGATAGTAAGTTAAATCTCCTTTCTCCTCCTTTGCTCCTGTCCATATCATTTTCTTTTCCTAAGATAACAAAGCAAGACCAACCCCTTATTTAACTTTTATTCTTGAATTGAAGGAATTAGGGTTCTGAGGAGATGCTTGCTTTTATCTCTTGTATTTCCATCTGCTAATTAAGAACTTTTAGTCATTAATGTTTGGAAATCCTCTATTTCACCAAATTCCATTTTTCCTTCCATTAGATCATGTTCAATTTTGTTGGATAATTTTTTCCCTTTTGGAATATCATATTCCATATTCACCTTTCCTTTAAGTAACAGTTTCCAAGTCTTGTATAATCTTGTACAATAAGGCTCTTTGGTATTTGAAGAATTTTTTAGCTCCTTGAAATATATTGCATTTGGCCTGTATGCTCTGGGTTTTACTATAACATTCCTGGAATTTTTTTAAGGAGATAACTTAGGTATTCTTTTTGCTTCAATTTTCCCTCAAACTCAAAGAGATCTGACCTTTTTTCATTTATCATTTCTTGAAAGATGGTTTATTTGGTCATGATTTTCAGGTTATCCAGTGAATTAAAGACTCTTTTCCCCCTTGACCTATCTTTCTAGATGAGATTTTTTTCATCATATACTTTATATTTTCTTTTTTTTCCCATCACTTGACTTTTAATGTTTTAATGTTTCTCATTGTTATTTGGAGTCATTTTCTATTTAATCCTTTAAAAATGTTTAGGGAATTAAATTGTATAAATTTTCCACTGTCTCTTGGACATTCTTCCTTCTTGGAAAGTATTCCATTTTATACTTATAATTTCTTTCCTTACAGGTATTTCTGCAATCCTTCTGATGAGCATATTCTTTTCTTTGAGGTACTACTTAGACTAGCTTCTCTTCTGTTTTGGATTTAATTCCTCATTGTGTTTGGCATTTTCTTTTCTTTTCTCATATCTCCAACCTCAGTTTCTTCATTAAAACCTAGTGCTGGGGCAGCTAGGTTGCTCTGTGGATAGAGCACTGGCCCTGGAATCAGGAGGACCTAAGTTTAAATCCAGCCTCAGGCACTTGATAATTACCTAGCTGTGTAACCTTGGGCAAGTCACTTAGCCTCATTGCCCTGCAAAAAAAAACAAAACAACTAGTGCTTAGATAAGACTACATCAATAATCCTGGATAATAAAGCTATGTCTTATTGACCTTGAATTCCACTGGCTAAGATTGGACTCTGTCTTCTGAAAAACTGTCTTCCTTTGCCTCATGCTGAGATTCAGATTGAAAATGACAGGTTGATTGCTGAGTTGAGTATAAGTTTCCTGGATAGTATGTCAGGTCCAGTGTGAATAGATGTTGTTATGGTTCACCCCACAAGAAGTGGAAATGGAATTTTCACACTTCACCTTCTACTTACCCTAGCTTGGTTCCTGTCTATGTTTTGTTGTTTTTCTAAGGATTATGGCAGTTGTCTATCCTGAAATGGATAGTTTCTTAATTTAGTTATCTTAATTTTTTATCATTTTTCTTCTTCTAGTGAATTTTTGTAGCATTCTTAGGACTTAGAGGTTGAGTTCTCATATGGTACTCCATCTCCTGATTCCTTAACTTTTTATTGACTGTCCTCCATGTTTAGAATATTCTCTTTACCATAGCTTGGCTTTCCTGAAATCCCCCAAATCCCACCTTCTACAAGATGTCTTTCCCAGTCCCCCTCAATTCTAGTGCCATGTCTTTGAAGTTGCTCCCAATTTACATGATGGGGCAGCTAGGTGGCACAGTGGATAGAACACTAGCCCTGGAGTCAGGAGGACCTAAATTCAAATCCAGCCTTAGACACTTCATAATTACCTGTGTGACCTTGGGCAAGTCACTTAATCCCATTGCCTTGCAAAAAACAAAACCAATTTACCCTGTGTATACCTTGTATATATGTAGTTGTTTACTTGTTGTCTTGTTGTCTCTCACATTAGGATATGAACTGCTTGAGGACAGGGACTGTTTTTGTCTTTCTTTGCAGTTTCAGCACTTGATATAACAGTATCTGGCACACAGTATACCCTTATTTATTTTTGAATTTTACAATTGCCCCCCTAATCTCCCTTCCCTCTCCTCACCCCCTACAGAAGGCAATCTATACATTGCTATACATGCTATACATTGATCTAAATTGAGTGTATTGAGAGAGTAATCATATCCTTAAGGAAAAAAATAAAATATAAGAGAAAAATTACATAATAAGAAAGCTTTGTGTAAAGGCAGTAAGACTTTGGTCTCTGTTCAAACTTCACAATTCTTTCTCTGGATACAGATGGTATTCTCCATCACAGATATCCCAAAATTGTCCCTGATTGTTGCACTGTTGAAATGAGCAAATCCATTAAGATTGATCATTAACCCCACGTTGCTGTTATGGTGTATAACGTTCTTCTGGTTCTGCTCATCTCGTTCAGCATCAGTTCATGCAAATCCTTCCAGGCTTCTCTGAATTCCCATCCCTCCTGCTTTTTAATAGAATGATAGTAATCCATAGCATGCATTTACCACAATTTGTTCAACCATTCCCCAATTGATGGACATTCACTCAATTTCCAATTCTTTACCACCATAAACAGAACTGCTATGAATATTTTTGTGCAAGTAATGGTTTTACCTTTTTTTCATGATCTCTTCAGGGTATAGACCCAGTAGTGGTATTACTGGATCAAAGAGTATGCATATTTTTATTGCCTTTTGGGCATAATCCCAAATTGCTCTCCAGAAAGGTTAGATAAGTTCAAAGATCCACCAGTGTTTCTGACTCTGTCTTAGCAGGTAGACTCCCAAGTATTTTATATTTCCTGAAGTTACTTTGAATGGGATTTCTCTTTCTAGTTCTTTCTGTTGTATCTTGCTAGTCATATATAGAAATGTTGAGGATTTATGAGGGTTTATTTTATCTCCTGCAACTTTGAGAAAGTTGCTAATTGTTTCTAGTATTTTTTTAGATGATTTTTTTAAGGATTTGCTAGGTATACCATCATGTCATCTGCAAAGAGTAAGTTTTGTCTCTTCCTTCCCAATTCTAATTCCTTCAATTTCTTTTTCTTCTCTAATTGCTGAAGCTAATATTTCTAACACAAAATTTAATAGTAGTGGTAATAATGAGCATCCTTGTTTCACCCCTGATGCTACTGGGAATGCCTCTAGCTTATCCACATTGCATATAATGCTTGTTGATAGGTTCAAGTGGATAATTATGCTTATTATTCTTAGGAACAATCCATTTATTGCTACACTCTCTAGTGTTAGTAGAATGGATGCTGTATTTTATCAAAGGCTTTTTCAGCATCTATTGATATAATCATGTGATTTCTGATAGGTTTTCTATTGATGTAGTTAATTATAATAGCAGTTTTCCTAGTATTAAACCACCCCTGCATTCCTGGGATAAATCCTACTTGGTCATAGTGTATTATCCTAGTGATAACTTGCTGAAATAATTTTGCTCAGATTTTAAAAATTGTGAATCTATATTCACCAGGAAGATGTCTATAATTTTCTTTCTCTGGTTTGACTCTACCATATTGTTGTCATAGAGAGTTAGGCAGAGTTCCATCTTCACCTATTTTCCAAAGAGTTTATATAGAATTGGAACCAATGGTTCCTCAAAGGTTTGATGAAACTCATTTGTGAACCCATCTGGCACTGGAGATTTTTTCTTAGGGAGTTCATTGATGGATTGTTGAATTTCTTTTTCTGAGATAGGGTAATTTAGGTATTTAATTTCCTCTTCATTTAGCCTGGACAACTTGTATTTTTGTAAATACTCATCCCTTTCATTTATATTATGAAGCTTAATGTCATATAGCTGGACAAAATAATTCTGAGTTTACCTTTTTCATTTATGATACTAACAATTTGGTTTTCTTCTTTCTTTTTTAAATCAAATTAACCAGAGGTTTATCCATTTTATTGGATGTTTTCTTCATAAACCCAACTCTTTGTTTTATTTATAAGTTCAATAGTTTTCTTGCTTTCAATTTTATTAATATGTCCCTTAATTTTTAGAATTTCTAATTTGATATTTAATTGGAGGTTTTTAATTTATTCTTTCTCTAATTTTTTAGTTGCATGCTTAGCTCATTGATTTCCTCTTTCTCTAATTTATTTATATAGATATTTAAAGATATAATATATCCCTCAATAACAGCTTTGGCTGTATCCCATAAGTTTTGGTATGTTGTTTCCTTATAGTCATTATCTAGGATGAAATTATTAATTTTTTTCTATGATTTTTTATTTGATCCAATAATTCTTTAAAATTAGATTATTTAGTTTCCAAATAGTTTTAGGTTTATCTCTCCCTGACCTATTATTTCATGTGATTTTTATTGCATTATGATCTGAGAAAGATGTATTTACCATTTCTGTCTTTCTGCATTTGATTATTAGGTTTTTATGCCCTAGTACTTGGTCAATTTTTGTGTAAGTGCCATGTATTGCAGAAAAAAGTATAATCCTTCTGTCCCCATTCAATTTTCTCCAAAGGTCTATCATATCTAGGTTTTCTAACAATCTATTTACCTCCTTAACTTCCTTCTTGTTTATTTTATGGTTAGATTTATCTAAATCTGAGAGCTGGAGGTTGAGGTCTCCCACCAATAGAGTTTTGCTGTCTATGTCTTCCTGTAACTCTTTCAACTTCTCCTCTAAGAAACTGGATTCTGTCCCATTGAGTGTATACATATTTAGTATTGAAATTGCTTCATTGTCTATGGTACCTTTTAGGAGGATGTAGTTTCCTTCCTTATTTCTTTGAATGAGATCTATTTTTGTAACTGCTTTGTCTGAGATAAGGATTGCTACCTCTGCTTTTTTCACTTTAGCTGATGCAAAATATACTTTGCTCCAACCTTTTACCTTTACTCTATATGTATCTCTCTGCTTCAAATGAGTTTCTTGTAAACAGCATATTGTAGGATTCTGATTTTTAAACCACTCAGCTATTCACTTACCTTTTATGGGAGAGTTCAACCCATTCACATTCAAAGTTATAATTATTCTTTATTGCTCTCCATGCTATCTTCCCTCTGTATTTTTCCTCTTTTTTCACTTTACCCATATTCCCTAGTATTTTGTTTCTGAATACCACCACCTTCAGTGTGTTTGTCCTATTATATCTAACCCCTCCCCTTTTTTCACCTTTGCCCCATCTTCCTTCCCTTCCTTCTGTTAGTTCCTCTTTTCCTCCCCCTCCCCCTTCCCCTTTTAATACTTGAAAGGTAAAATAAGTTTCTTAACTTAACTGAATTTGTGTATTTTAACTTTAATCCAAGTCTGATGACAGTAAGATTCAGGCGGTTCACAGTGCCTATGTTCTCTCTAACATCTTAGATGGAAGTCCATAGTAGATGGAAGTCCATAGACATACTTTTGTGCTGACTTGTGGCCCTGGACAAATCACTTAAACTTCCTCAACATCAGTTCCCTCATCTGTAAAAGAAGGAAAATGGACTCAATGAACTCTAAGATCTGTTCCAGTCCTAAATCTATGAGCCTGTAAAATACAGAATGTTAAAAAAAAAGTCTTACTCTAATTTTAGACTTTAATAGCTTAACGTTGCTATAAATTTTGGAGACATTGTTTATTCATAATAATAATAATTATAAAATAAATAAAATGTAGATAATAAGGGAGAATACTAGTATTGGGAGTATTGAGAAAAGCCTTACACAGAGTAGAGAGCTTAGTTGTGACTTGAAGGAATTGAGTAACTATATAAGGTAGAGGAATGCTGAGCATACATTTCAGATATGGAGGATAGACCAGTGCAGCAGAAATATAGCAATTGGAGATGGGAGTCCAGGAGTGAGGGATATAAAGAAGGTCTGTTTACCTCGACTTTGTAGGAAGGGGAAAGGATTACTATATGATAAGATGGCATTCTTCTGGCCCTGTGTCCTAGTATGGGCAGAGTCCCTGAGTCTCTTTGCACTGAGTGGCTAAACAATACATGTTTTAGGGATGGTTAAGTCAAGTCAGTTCTCTACCAGACATTTCCACTATCTCATCATGAGGCAAAGGGAATTATTCTTCCTTTTACCTTTAAGGATTACAAGCATATCTCATTTTTTGTGCTTTGCTTTATTGGACTTGCAGATATTGTGTTTTTTTACAAATTGAAAATTTCTGGCAAGTCAATGTCCAGCAAGGCAACATTTTTCTAATAATGTGCTCATGTTGAGTCTCTGTCACCTTTTGATAATTACTGTAATACTTAATTTTTTTCATTATCATATCTGTTATGGTGATCTGTGATCAATGATTTTTTATGATAATCTTGTAATTGTTTGATATGCCATGAGCTACATCCTTATAAGACAGTTAAATTAATTGATAAATTTTGTGTATTCTAATTGTCCCACTGTTAAACCATTCTCCATCTTTCTCCCTCTCCTTGACCTCCTTATTTCCTGAGACAGAACAATATTGAAATTAGGTCAGTTAATAACCCTGGAATGACACCTAAGTATTCCAGTGAAAGATTCAATCCATATGGCAAACTTCATTGTTGTCTTATTTTAAGAAATGACCCCAGCCTCCTCAATCTTCAGCAATTACCAACCTGATCAATCAACAGATATCAATATTGAAGAAAGACCCTAATAGCTAGTATTTTTAGCAATTAATAAAAGTATGGATGACACCATTTATATGCCAACATATGGCATAAGCATAACTTTTATATGCACTGGGAAACAAAAACAAATTCCTGTGACTCTCTTTATTGTAATATCTATTTTATCAGAGTAGTCTGTAATGAAAATCAGTAATATCTCTGTGATTTCCCTACATGGTGTTTTATACTTCCTACTTCTCAAGACACATTTATTGAACTGAATTACATTGGATTGGAGTGAACTGGATCAAACTGAGTTAAATTGAATTACAACATTAAAGCAAACATTTTGATTAAATCTAAGCTGTAAGGCATTGTTCTAAATTCTGGAGCTAGAAGACAAGTAATCCCTTCCTCAAGGTGCTTACAGTCTATTGAAAAGAAAAGAATTATGTTGCAGGCATGAGATCTATAATTGAAAAGTCCTATCAGAACGAAGTGCTGTTGAAAGGCCTGTGGCACAGGGCCCAGTGGACAAGAATTGATCCAAGTGTTCTCACGTGGCCCTAGAATATCTTGCATCTGAACTATATGGTCTGCTTTACTAGTTTATCCAGCTCATTCTGCCAATATTAGATGTTTCTAATGGGAAAATTTTGAAGACAGAGCAACTTTTAGAAATAAAAGGACTGAAACTTTAATAGTAGAATTCCAGCTGCCTTGTCAAAGAATGAAAGAATTTATTTCTGAGTGGATAGAATGTCTGGCAATCTTCCAATTACTTCACTTAGGTTGACTACCTAGTAAGACTGGATTTCATGGTAACTATCCCCAGGGATATCAGAGATCAACTTAAAGGCAAGCAATTAAATTGTGAAACTGAATAAAGACAATAAATAGACCGTAGTCTTCAGATTAGGTGATCATGGTCAAATCTCACCCAATGGGAGTGTTGAGGGTCTGGAGAGCAGGAAGTGTCCTGCTTGGGTTTTGCTCATAGTATGCATTAACTTAATGATCTTTCATTCATTCCTTTCACTCATGGACTAAAACATTTCCTTATATTTGTGAGTTGATCTGTTCCTTTTTTTTTTTTACAAAAATCAAATCTGAAGATTCATGATGACATAAAAGTGAGTCTAGGTTCTTGAAGGATTCTCTAAGACAGAGAGATTGGAGCACAGTAATCTCATTACCATGAAGCTAATCACCTAAAACCAAGCCTCTGTATACTGATGGGAGATGGTACCAGGTTGGGGATTTACTAATGCATGAAAGGGTTTGGATATGTGTCTAAATGCCTACATTGGTGAAAGTAAATATCTTTTAAAGAATTAGAGAATCTTCACTCAAAATTTAATTTTCCTATATTATATAGCTTCAGAAATTTTTCTGCTTTTGCAAAATGAAATTAGCATAGTAAGGAATCATTTATTTAGATATCAAGATTTTGGTTATATTGATCATCACACAGCTATATAAATGTAAAAGAAATGAAAAAGAGCTCAGAGGAAAAAAATTAATATCTCCAAGTTCAGTCAATCAACAAGCAATTATTAAGTACATCCTAGATTTCAGCACTTTTCGGATCCATGACAGAGAAGGGAATAAACAAATATTGAGCACATATTAGATGCAGGAACTGTAGGAAGCATATTAAAGTACTATCTGGCTTGATAGGTATGTGTATAAAAATGGCATAAACAATTTTATCAAGGAATTTCTGTTCCAACGAAGAGACAACATTTAAGTATATAGGGACAGAATAAACTGGAAGTACAGGAGTGAAGTCACTAAGATCAAGGGGTATGTGGAAAGATTTTCTTGCAAAAAGGTTAGACATGAAGGAAGCCAGAAAAAGTAGGAGGCAGAGGCAAGGAGTGGTAGAGATACCCCTTGAGTCATCAAGAATAGGTGAAATTATATTTCATACACTCTTTTTAACAAGACAGGAGAATCTCTTAGAAATATTTCCTTTAAAATTGTTATATAAAAATATTTCAGCACTTTAAGAAGTGTCAGTCAACATTCTTCTTCATTCATCTGAAATATCTTCACTCCCCAATAATATAAGGGAATGTAATTAAACACTCTACTCCACCCAGGAACCAAGTTTTTCTTCTTCCCAGTGGACTACATCTGGGATTTTGTAATAATGTCCATGGAAACCAAAGGTTTAGTTAACATACATTTGCTTTACAGCAAACAAGTAGAACCAATTTCTCAGGGAATATTTGCTTCCCATTACTTGGTTACCCTGAAATTGAATTTCATGACTTTGTCCAGTTTAAAAATTACCTTTCGAAGTTGGAATCCAGCCCCATAAAAAGCCCCCACCTTTGTATCTTAATGATTGAACACTAGTCGTGTCCTTAGAATTCCTGAGCATAGAAACCAGTGAGGAAATGTGAAATTGGCCCATTGAGCTCGAGTCAGAATTGTAAAAGAGAAACAAATAACATCAGTGCTGAAATGATAAATGGATTTTTAAAAGCATTCTCTCTTCAAGAACAGTAGATGATACTAGGCAAAAGAAAGGGCTCATCTTCAAAAGCAGTTATACCTGGATTGTGTCTCTTTAAGTGTGACACACTGAAGGATTTTGGCAGCTTGAAAGAACCAAACCTTCTGGTGAATACTGCCAACGGTTAGTTCTTAGGTTAATTTTAGCATTGCTGTTTGCATCAGGCTGGTGTTTTTTTTTTAAAACCAATTCTAAGAGCTATTTTGATACTAATGAGACAAGACCATATAATACAATAGTTGTTTTTAAAGCTATCTGAACCAATCTCCTCCTCTAGAAAAAGCATTGACCTTAAATGTGCACATACATACATGTGTGTGCACATGTGTATCTCTGTGTCCATGTATGTTCTCTGTAACATGCAATATAATCACACATACAACATATGTATATGTTCATGTATCTTATCGTGTGTCTGTACATTTATACACAACACAGTGTATAATACAGTGCACTGACAACTTGCATATATGTGCACAATACAGTGCACTGACAACTTCATATATGTGAACATGCATGAACACATGCATATATAAACATAAACATTTCTGACATAATTGAGTGTCTAGATTTTTAATCCTCAAACACACCTATAAATGCTAGTTCTGGTCAGCTACTGATCCAGGCTAATATTGGTGCAGTTATATAAGTGAACAGAATGATAGAGGAATATATTTTATCATAAAAAGCATCATAATATTATACTGCAGCATAATAAAAATTCAATGCTATTCTCCAAGGAGCTGAAAACACTTTGTACATCATGGCCTCATTAATTCTCACCTAAGATTTGTCAGGCCAGTTATTTATTATTGTTTTCCCCATTTTACAGATGGGGAAACTGACACATGAAGCTTTGTAATATTCTTTTAAAAAAAAGTTAAACCTTCATCTTTTTAATCTAAATTCTAGATACTTACTGAAAGTATCAGGATCTCAAAAATGGAACCATTTCCCTCCTATCCTCCACTGTTCCCCCTCCCCCTTGACCTCCAGGCCTTTGTGAAATTCCATTGTCTCTTCTTTTTAAGGAGAGAAGTCAAGGATTTGTTTTTTCTAACAATCTAACTTGAATCATCTACTAAAATGATGTTACAGTTCATGGAATTGCTAAGTTAATTGGATTTCAATTCCACTTAAATTATTTTTAAGAGACCAATCTCTTGGTCAAAAAGGAAACAAGTGAAACCTAAAACTAAAATGTTTAAGTGACATAACAAAATACTACCAAATTAGTAGAAGATATACTTATAGTTCCTTAATTCAGTAATTATGAGTTTGTTGACTTTATTGGGGAAATACAACATATATTCATGGGATACAAGCAAAAACTTTGAATAAAAAATATGGTAATTATAAGATAGCAGTTAAATTATATGATTAAAAATGTCAAATTAAAAAAAATAGATCAGTTGGTCTTTGAAATTTCTTAACAAATTATTCAATTCAATTGCTAGAATAGATTTGATTGAAAATTATCTTTAGGGTGGCTAAAATTAACCTAAAATCAGTCTATTTGAAAGCCTTACACATATCCTAATAGGAAACAAATTAGAAATTTTGAAAAGAAAAATAAAATTATCTTGGAAAATACTATGGAAGAGTAGAAAAAGCTGAACGGTTTAAGGAAAAGAAACCATACTTCTCCATCTGCCAACTGTGAGTAATAATATTTCCTAACTCAAAATCAAGAGAGAGCCTACAGACAATCACCTAAACTAGTGTGTCCAAAAATGACAAAAAGATCTAATGGAGGCAACATTTTCTGACAAGGATCTGTGTGAAGACATGGACACAAATCCCTAAGGATGATAAGATACAGATAAATCTAAGCTTTGTGAAGCCAGGATTACTCATATGAATGAGATCAAGTAGTCATTGAAGTATGGAATTATAATATATTAAATATATAATTATATATTAAATATATATATTAAAGAGTTATGGTTATGAAAGTGTTTTATATACTTACATGTCTGTATAAATAGAAGTAATAATGAATATGGTTAATAATGACATTATGGAAATATCAAATAATAAAAATGTTATCGTAAATAGCATAAAATTTTCATTAAAAAATTTAAAAATATATTATTTAGTGTTTATTTCAGGATCTTCAGAAAGCTAAGGAGTGCAAGGGATACAGTCTAGTGCTTGAAGTCTAGAAGAACTGAGTTCAAATCCTTATCATTCAGGATATGACCTTGCACAAATCACTTGACATCTCTATTCTGCAGTTTCTTCACCTATTCAATGGGCATAATAATCACACCTACCTCACAGGTGAGCATGTAATGAGTTAACATATATAAAGCATTTTGCAAATCTTAAAGCACTTTGTGAACTCTAGCTATTATTATTTTCTTATATGACGATAATAGGTCATTCAGCCTTCTTCCATTTGAATTGATGAGGGAAAAGATTTGTTTGAATTAGTGAAATTTCTAATTTGGAGAATTTTTTAAAAAATCACTCACACAAATCTAAAAGACCATTATTTGGAAGAGGTCTTCAGTGATGTTAGTGGTCCTTAGCATGTGTGGATGCATATAAATAGATGCTCTGGAAATCCTTAAGAATTTTTGAACATTATACTTTTTAAGACTTTAAATATTCTTCCTGAAGCTTTACCTCTTTACACTATTGTTTTGTTATATCCAAAGAAGGAATTTTATGAGTTAATATTAACTTTTGTCCATTTGTGCTGGGACCATTTGACTATCACAAACTCCAAATTCATGAATTCTTTTGATATTTGGTTTAGCAACCAATAAAATCTATGAGAAAATGGTGCCAGGAAATTGAGGACAATCAGAAGAAGTTGACAGGATATGAATAATGCACTAGGGAGATGAATTCAATTGCTTGAAAGGGAAGTACCAGTGTGAAGTATTGTCCTAAACTAGAATTAAAAGAGATAAAATAAAGAAGTAAATGTAACAAATGTAAATGAATGAATGAATGAGTAATTTTTCAAAATCCTTTGAAATGAAGCAACTGGGTTAAAAGTCACTATGCTAAAAATATGATACTAATTTTCCCTGTGACCCAGGGACAGTTGGTTATCAAAATGTGGGATCATTGTATCTATCCTTGAGCAAATATTATGCTTTGTCATTTATCGATGCTACATAATGGATAAATTATCCACGCTTTCTGAGACTCAAGTCCTTTCTCTATAAAATGAAACTTGACCAGATAAACTCTAAAGCCCCCCCCCTCACTCTATGGGGATATTTGCTCTATTCATATTTTCCAGCTACCTCAGATGAAACAGGTTGGCCATACTGACATAAACCAGCCTCTCATCCACCATAATCAAACTTACCATTTTTGTACTATAGACCATTTCATGAATGACTAAAAGGGACCAGTTAGGCATTCTAAGGGTGTATCTGCTAACTGAGCATCCTTCTAATCAGCTCTTAATTCCTCCATATTTATTTCCCCACATGTGGTGCAACTAGCTAGCTCAGGAGACTGACCATCCTGAAGTCAGGAATACTCCTCCTCCCAAGTTCAAATCTGACCTCAGACACTTATTAGCTATATGACCTTAGCAAGTCACTTAACTGTGTTTGTTTCCATTTTTTTCACCTTTAAAGTGAATGGAGGGAAAAAATGGCAAACAACCCCAATATCTATGCCAAAAAAAAATGGCATAATGAAATTGAACACAACTGAAAAGATAACAACAAATGTTTAAAAATATTTCCTTTCCTCTTCTCATCTCCAAACACAAACTTAATCCTCACACGTGGCAATTGATGACATAACCTCCAACTTCACTTGAGTCCATTTAAAATGTACTTTGCTATTCCTCCTCCTTCTTAATTCTTCAAAACTTTTCATTATTACCACCTAATTAATCTGTCTTTCCTCAGTCCACAAAATGAGGGATATACCTATTTATCATGAATATTAATCACATTTCTTCCTGTCTTCTCTAGAAACTTACACCAAAAGTTAGAACCTCTCACCAAAATCTTAGTCCTTCTGATCTCCATTGGCTCCTTCCTTTCGGAGTTCAAATATTCTCAATTATATCTAATTCTAAAGCTCATTTCTGTGATTTTCATCCATTCATCCTGCATCTCTCCCTCTAAGTTTCTTGAACAAGTTTTTTAATAAACTCAAATATCTAGGTGATGGTATATTACTGGTCTGTACTGAGAAGCAGACTCGTAATTCTGTCATTCTTACTCTTCTCAACTATTTTATGCACATGGAACTACCTCTTCCTAGCCACTCCCTTGATTTCTCCTTCCCTCTGGAGGAGTGATTTTCCTTTAAAATTAGGAATGAGGAAATAATGGGAAGAAAAGTAATTAGAGTCCAAAATCCCAATGCTATTTAGTTAACAAAAGCTTTCAACCCCCCCATACCACCACTGTAACAAAAGACTAACTCCTCACCTAAAGAGAAGACTCAGAATAAGAATTCTCTTTCTCTCTATGTATACCTATGAATTTCATAAAGAGAAAAGTACATATTGAACAAATAATGCAAAAATGCGTATCTCTAAATGTAATTTATTCATTCATTCTTTCAAATATTCATTTGCTTATTTATCTTTTTTACAGTTCCAAACCCCCATCCAGAAAATTGATCTGGTAGTGTATGCACACGCATATTTGTATATATGCAAACATATACATATGTATATATTTCTAAATTAAATTCTCTTTTCTCTTGCTCCTCGGTTTTGCCCTTATTGTCTTTCTATACTGAATTTAAGTAAGGACAGATATAGTTCAACAATTCAATGATGCAATTGTTAAACATATTGATCATATTTAAAAGAGAAAGCATCGAAGTAAAGAAATTCTTGAAAAATGGAAGTGTGTCAGGAATCAGTCCCATTTTTTTTCTTAAAAGAGAGAAAGAAGAAAAAAGACAGAACAAAAATTGTAGGAAGGACCAACTGGACAGATGGAGTTTCAGCAATACATCATCCATTCCAATACAGCTCATACTCATTTTACCATATAGGTTCTCTCCTATACAATGATGAGAAGCTGATGACTGGAACTTCCTCCTTCACAGTTCCTCACTCAGTTTCTAGCATGACTATTGATACCAGCATGCTCACCTTTACATATACAAGCACACTGACATCTTTGTCCTCTCACACTCTTCTCTCCTTCTAATATGACTTAGCTATCCACAATTCCTTAGGCTTGGAAGTCAGAATAATGAGACATGTAAGCCCTTTCCACTAGTTTCCAGGTTAAAGGAAATTCCTCAGGGAGGTCAAAAACGTAAACTGTTAGCATAGTTTTTGCCTAAACCAGTAGATATTCAGATGCAGAATCCTTCTGACTTTCACAAGACCAAGGAGAGCTATATATGTCTGTTGCCCCTTTTCCTCACAACGTACTCTCTCTTTTACCTTTCAGAACAAGAATCTAACTTCTTGTACATACCACTTTATTGAATCTGCTTTTTAACAGGTCACTGATGATGTCCTAATCACCAAATCTATTATTTGGTTTTCAGTCATCATTCTCTTGACCTCTCTGTCTCTTGACATTGCTAATCACCACCTCCTAGTGAACACTTTCCCATCTTTGGGCTCCAGAACAACACATTCTATTTTCCTACTCTCTCTCCAAATACTCATTTTCTGTCTTCTTCTCTGGTTGTCATGTCTTTTCTGAAGCTTTATGATGGTATTTCATAATGGTTTTCCCTTGATCCTTGTCTCCTCTCCTCTCCCCTTCTCTTCTCTCTTCTTCTCTGCCCTAGTTCTCCTATAGTTTTCTTTTGCCTTCTCTCTTTCACCTCCTCTCATCTCTCCTCCTCTCTACTCCTGTTCTCTCCTTTTCCTTCTCCTCCTTTTCTCTCTCCTGTGTTCTCCTCTCCTGTGCTCTCCTCTCCTCTTCTCTCCTCTCTTCTCATCTCAACCCTTTCCCTCTAACTTCTCATTCACATCCATCAGTCAATTGCCACCTATATAGAGATGACTCCAAAAGGTACACACCACACTTCCCTTCTGGGTTCTAGACCTATAGCTTCATCACTAAGTGAACATCAAATACACATCTATAAACTAAGCCTCCTGAAATATGTTTTTTTTCTTCATATCACAATATTGATCTGTAATTCTCAACTACATGTCAAACTCTCAAACTTTGAGATATTGTTGATGTTTCTTTCTCGCTCACCTCTCAAATTCAATGAAATATCAAGTCTTGCTAATTCCACCTCCATCTTTCAGAGCAATTCCATCTTCTGGTGCTATCACACTACCCAAGTCTCTCATTGTGGCTAAACTATTGCAATAGCTTTGTAACAAGTATTATTGATTCAACCATTGTCCTCGTTCCTTTCTGAGCATACAACACACAATAGACAACACATATACACACATATTTCTACCTACCACTCACATACATAAACACACACATATTTGCAAAGTCAATTTCTCTTCCCTCTTGCTCCCTATTGTTCCCATATTTTTCACTGCATGTTGAGTTTAAGCAGGGGCAGATATAGTTCAACAATGCAATGATGCAATGTAATCATATTTAAAAGACAAAGTCAAGAAATTCTTGCAAAATATGTGTGCATAAAACAGCCACATAAGCAGACACATACATACACACACGAACATACATTCCATAGGATCAGAGAATCATAGCCATGGAGCAGAAAGTAACATCTCAAAGGCAATGTAATTCAACCTTCTCATGTTACAAATGAGAAACTGAACTCAATGGAGATGAAATGAGTTTTCTCAAGAACACACAGATATGTATCCAGAACATCATCTGTACCTTGGAGGCACAGTGGAGAAAATATGGGAGTTGAAGTAAAGAAGAACTGAGTTCAAATCCACCTTCAGATAATTCTTAACTATTTTACCCTGGGCAAGTCATTTAATCTTGCTAGGTTGTACAGTGGATAGAGCACAGACTTTGGAGTCAAGAGGATGGAAGTTTGGATCCAGTCTCTTGATGCTTACTGTGTGACCTTGAGCAAGTCACTTAACCCTGATTGCCTCACAAATAGGGCCATCCTGATCCACATCTTACCACTGGATCCAGATGGCTCTGGAGGAAAAAGTGAGACTGGTGACTTAACACACCCCTCCCCCTTCATTCAATTCTAATTCAGGTGCTTGTCATGGCATTACTTCCCTGATATCATTCAAAGGATAAATATCATCATCATTAACTGTAAAATGGGAATTATGATTGCACCTATCAAATAGAGACAGTGTAAGATAAAATACATAAAGTTTTTCAAAAACTTTAAAGTGCCATAAATATGATAGTTATTATTATGTGCCTTACATATATAGCTCTTTAAAGTTGACAAAGTATTTTACAAATATCTAATTTTATCCTCAAATCTCTTATTATTATCTCCATTTTACAAAAGAAGAAACCAAATGGCAAGGGATTGTAACTTGCCCAGGATCACACTACTAGTGAGTATTTGAGGTTGCATCCAGGTTTCCTGACTCCAGTTCCCTAACTCTATCTAGTGTTCTATCTAGCTCTTTAATTCCAGGTGCCACCCCTTCCATGAAGTCTTTCTTGACGCCCCCCCAGTCAATCATAATCTTTTCCTTCAGACATCACACAACATTTTGTTTTACTTCTCTCTAATGTATTTGTCTTATAATAGTGTATGTAAAGCATATCTATGCCTTACTTGTCCTATTTAGTCGAAAAGCTTCATAAGACTGACCTATGTCTTATCTAAACTGTCTTACCCCGCCCCCAGAATCTGCAAATAGTAGGTATTTTACTGATATTGGCTGAATTTGAATACATTAGAATAAATATTACAATAACTATAAAGGACATATGAAGAAAGATGCTATCCATATTTTACTGATATTGGCTGAATTTGAAAACATTAAAATAAATATTAAAATAACTATAAAGGACATGAAGAAAGATGGTATCTGAATTCAGAAAAAGAACTGATAAATAGAAGTATGTTTAGAATAATTTTACATATATTTTCATATAATGTATATGTGTGTACACACATATATACCTATTTGTATCTAATAGTAGTCAGGGAAAAGAAAAAAGGAAAAAAGAAATTTACATAACTTTATTATATATTTAAAAGGAATGGCAAGTTGTGCCTAATAAATTTGTAGCTTCATGTGAAATCATTTTTTATTATATTATGTTAGAGAAATGTTTGTTTTAATCTATAAATTAAAATAAAATAAAATTTTAAATAGGAAATATATTCTACAATTTTTTTTTTCTTGTTGCCTTAGTGGTCACATCCTCTCCCACCATTCTGTTAGATTTTCCTGTGGTCCCTGATTTCCAAATTTGTCTAGGATCAAAATAAGAACTGGGAAAACACTTAGATAAAAGATTGAGTCTCAGTGTCTCTAACCTGATTGGAAACAGGAAGGAAGAAAACTTATTTCTGTGAGAATTCCAGTACTTTTTTTGCCCATCTCTATAAGTCAGATGGAAAGCCTCAGCCCCTTGGCTTATTAATTTGATCCCAACCATTTGACAGGTATTCCTAGCTACTGCTGTCAGTGGGGAAGAAGAAGTGATCACAGAAAATGGCAAATCAAAACTCAGGGACCAAGAAGCCCTAGCTGAAAAATTTAAAAAATGAAATAAAAAGAGAAATATATATATGACTTTGGAATTAAGGAGGAAATCGGATTGGTCCTGATGATCTCAAAACAATGACTAACAAATAAACAACAAGCAAAGGACAGGGACGGAAAGAATGTTTTTCCCTAATAAAGGAAAAAGGACTTCATAAATAACAGTTTCCCCAGACCACAGCAGAGTGCATAAGCAATGAGAGGATACATCATGTGATTGACTCCTAAAAGAAACACTTACATGGAACAAATTAAGTTTCATTTCAATTTTAGTTTCAAACTAAGTTTCATTTCAAAACCTGGTTTCATTTCAATTTTAGTCCTAGTGTCACATTGCTTCTTACCCCAATTGTACAGAAAATATCCTTAGATACAAGTTTTGCCACTTAAACTGTAAATGTAAACAGGAAAATCTCAAAGAAAACAATTGAGACACATTCAGCAGAAATATTAATTCCACATCAATCAATTCAATTTGACAAACATTTGTTAATCTCCCTACTAGGTGCAAGAGATTGCTCTGTGAACAAAAAACATAGCCTATGTCCTCAAGAAGGCAATTAGCTTGGAATAGATAGTATGCAAAAGGGTGTGGGGGCAGGAGGGAGAGGAAGGACGGGATTCAACATGTCCTGAGTTAATCAATGTTCGTGAGTCATTTCAGTCATGTCCAACTCTTCATGAGCTTTTCTTGGCAAAGATACTGGAATAGTTTGCCATTTCCTTTTTCCAGTTCATTTTACAGATAAAGAAACTAAAGTTAACAGAGTTGTGACTTACCCAGGGTGACACAGCTAGAACATGTCTGAGGCCAGATTTGAACTCAGAAAGATGAGTTTTTCTGACTCCAGGTGTGTGTGTATGTATGAGTGTATGCTTATATATACAAATGTGTGTGTGTGTGTGTGTGTGTGTGTGTGTGTGTGTGTGTGTGTAAAATGGTTGCCTTCTCTAGCACAGGGTAGGGAGGGAGACAGTTTGGATTTTAATTTGTAACAAAAATATATTCCATAAATTTTTAAAATAAAGAGAGAAGAATCAAGATGTAAGCCTAAATCACTGAAGAAGTGTAACCATTGACCAAAAAAAGTGTTGTATGTGAGAAGAAACAAGTCTAAGGTAAAATATGAATTATTTTGTACATGAGTTAGAAATAATTCCTCATTTCATTGGCAATGACTGATAGATAGTCAAAGAGCAGGAGAGAGATGAGGGCTAGGAAAATAGATTGGATAGTCATGCTGATAGTGATAATGGAACCAATGGAAGGTAATGAGATCACCAAAGCAGAATAAATAGAGAGAAAAACAAGAGGGTCCAGTATAGAACATTAGGAGATGGCCAAAGTTAGTAGGCAAGAAAGAGCAAAAGACACTGAAGAGAATGGATCAAAGTAGATTCATGTTACAAATCAATTAAGATTGACAAATCCATTGACATATCACAAGTCCAGGCTGTGGGGGATATGAGAGACACATAAGACATTGTCTTAATAATGATTTCAGTGTGAGATCTATTGAGGAGATGGCATACCAAATAAGACATTTCACAAAGTATACCAAGTACATACATACCACACTTACAATAATGGACATAATACATAAACAAGTATTATTCTTACCTCACTCTCTCAGAACCAGGTCTGATACATTTTATACCTCCCCTCAGAGTTGGGAGATTTATTTTCATTGCCATAGCCTTGAAGCTTATTGTTCTTCCCATCTGGGGTAACAGGTAGTGACTAGTACCCCAATTCTAGTTAGCTATTTAATATCAGAATACTTTGACAAAACAAGAGCAAACATAGATTATTCCTCCATTACAAGACTACAAGGACATCATTCCTCCACAACAGACACACACACATACACACATACACACACACTCCATCTCTGGGAAAAAAAAGATTAAATTCATAGTTTTAGTTCAGTTTCCCAAATAGCAATAACCCTACCAAGTTGAAATCCAATTACTGTATATGGCTAGTATTCCCAGGACTTTCCTTTTGGGTTGTCTACAATAACCAACTTAGATTCTTGGAATCCCAGATTCATATGATTAGAATTCCCAGGTTGAAGTTTCCATTTCTTACATAGAGAAATGAAAAGGATAAAAGAAAAGATCAAAGCTTCAGGACCATTCCTCTTGGCCATATAACCTAAAGAACCTTCTTTCTCTGGCTAACAAAAGGTGTGAGTGGAGTCTTTCATCCTCAGATGGAAATGCAGGAAAGGTCTGACAATCCTCAGGCGGCTTTAAAGGTGCAGACAGTTCTGATTAGACAGCCCATGCTAAAAGGTTACTTCCACCTACATGATAGACCAACAGAAAATGTCCATGGGTGCTCCAGTCATCCAGTATCCCAGTCACATAGAAGACTCCTTCTTATATTATCAGAATATGTACCAATCATCCACTAGAATCAGTCAATAAACATTAATTAAGAATCTACCATGTGCCAGACAGAATACTTTGTGATGAAAACTAATACATAAAATATTGACATGATGTATCAATTCAATTGGATTTGTTAAAAAAAAAAAAGGGTACCAGAATCCAATTCCCAAATTGTATGTTCCACAGAGTCAACTACTTTTAGTTACTTTTATCTACAAAACATCAGATCAATTCTTTTACATATTGGCTCTTACAAGACCAAAATAATTCAAAAGTATTTAAAGTTAAGGCTCAAAAACTGCTTCTACTAGCCAGTCATTCTTTATACTGAAGCCATGTCTTTCCCTTTTCTTTCCCCATGGCTACTCACTTCTTAGTTCTTAACTCTTCCAGTGACATCTAGATTTTACTGCTTTGAAATGCATTTTTGTGGTTCCTTTTTTAGTCTATAATTTCAGCTCATCGAGCTAATTCTAAACTTGAGTTATTTGTTTGTCCTTCTGGATCTTGCTGAGGCATTTTTGGTTCCAGATGCCAACTTAGTAATACATCATGCTAATCACTTCTTACCTAGGGATCGCAAAAGGATAGATAATTTGGAATGTCATAGTCAGAGAAATTTCACGAAAGAGATAGGTCTTGAACTGGGCATGGAAAACAGACTTCAGAAAGATGAGCCAAAAGCTGGAGGAATGTGTAATAAGTAGCATGAGTAAAGGCATGAAAGTGGAACTGAAGAAAGCACATGTAGGGAATGGGAAGGGTCCATCCTGATTGAAGGAGACAGGAGTCCTCATTGGTGCACAGCAAAAGAAAATATCTCTCCACTGCCCCACTTATGTCCTGATGCTTTTCAGGACATAGTTCAGATAGTGGAAGACAGGATTACATATTCAAACTCTCAGCACTAAAGTGCTCCTCATTCTGATTCTTTTTTTCTGTGATTTTAGGGAAGTATGATAGTTGTTAATGGCTGGTTTATAAACTGCAAAAGAACCATAAGAGGTAAGCTTTTGTTGCCCTAATAAACTGGGAAAGAACTAGATTATTCAGTTAATGGCGGTTTTGGCATTCCAAGCATTCAGGAATATCACTTAGCTCTTCTGGAGTCAAAAAAAATGGGCAAGATATCTGTCTATGGCCAAGTGTTTCCCATGTAACTTTTAACATATTCTAATACCTAGAGTAAGTCCTAACATAACCCTGATCCATACAGTGCTTCTGACTAAGTACCAGACTAGGAGTAGACACTCCATTGGAATTTTAAAGATGAAATCTTTTTTTTTATTTGAATTTAATGAGTACCAATAAAAAGAACATTTCTACCTACAAAAAGAAGAGCAAATGTTATATATGAAAATTCAAATCTCTGTTCTATTTTGCTTTTTTTAAACAAAGTATATGATAAATCAATATGTTGCTTTCAAAACTGTATGTTTTTCTTTTTGAACTTCCTTTCATATTCTCCTTTGCATTTAAACAAATGGAATGACTCCAACGAATCTCATTTTTCTTTCTTTTTCTTTTTTCTTCATAACAACTCTGTCACTAACTCCCCTCCCTCCAAAATGCTCTATCTCAAATAAAGAAAAGGAAAAAGAATATAAGAAAAAAAGTCAAACAAAGTAAGTCTATACATTTTCCTTAAGTCTAATTTTTCATCTTGAGCCTATCATACCTCTAGCAGGAAGTGGAGAGAGTATTTTCAAGATCTGAATATCTTACTCATTTCTTCAGTGTGAAACCACTCTTTTGGCAGTTCCAAGAGGTCTAAATGAATATACATTCAGCTTCATGGAAAACACATCCAGAAGTCTGATATGTATTAGGTATAAGTAGGAGGAGTGGGAAAGTGAAGACATTCCTCCTCCTGCATTCCTTTTCCCTCCAGAATTGATAAAGTATTCCGCTGATATTCCTAATTTTTTTTAAAAGGTCTGATATCACAAAGTTAAACACCTATTGAATTTTAGGGGGGGGGAAGCTATTTTTAGATGCCTCAATTCCCTCATTCCTAAATGAAGACATTGAGAACCAAAAGGATTAAGTGATTGGTTTGCAGTTTGCTGTGTTAACCAAATGAAAGGGAAGATTTCCTATCAGATGTACAACTGTTATGAAATAAATTTAAATTTCCTCAGGTGGCCCTACTAGTCATATATTAGGGCAATGTCCCTTCCTGCCAATGGGAAGGGGGATGAGAAATAGTCTTCTATCACTGGAAATTCTACCTGGTGACCTGAAAGGAAGGATATTTTCCCAATCCCTTTGACTGACATTATCCTTCTTTAGGGTTTCCCTCAGCTAAAATGTCTGGTTCCTTTAACAATCTAAACAAAAATCAAATGTTCTCAAGGGAAGAGCATAAAGACACACTAGAGAAAAGTAATTTTCCAAATATTTTATAAATTGAATACCAAAGGAAGAACAAGGTGCTACCCACAAGTTTATGTTCTGTCTTAATGGGGTAAGATGTTTGTTAGCCTGTGTTTCCTTTCTTCTAAAACAAATCTCATTCAATTCATGAGAAGCTAAAAGTATCATTAAAATAGCTATGAAGGAGATGAATAGAATGACAAGAACTAAGGGGAATTTCAGAAAATTCTAAGATGACTTATATGAACTGATGCAGTGTGAAGCAAAAAGATCCAAAAGAGTAATGGCAACATTAAGACCCATGATTTGAAATGATTTAAGCACTCTGATCAATACAATGGCCAACCATAATTATAGAGAAATGATGAATCATACTATCCACCTTCTGACAGACAAGTAATGGACTAAGTTTGCAGAATGAGAATCATTTTTCTACAAGGTTTGACAGCATAGTTTTGGTTTTCTTTCTTTTTTTCTCCTTCAATTCAGGGCAGGGAGGAAAGAAAGGAAATAGTTGTTAATTTGAGAACATATATATGTATGTGCATAAATATACATACACATGTATATATATATACACGTGTGTGTGTGTGTGTGTGTAAAGTCTTAGGAACATTTTAAAAGTCTTTGTCTTAGGATATTTAGATATAACTCTTTTCTCACTAGCCAGGAGTCAACACTATAAGCCAAAATTACATATTTTAGAGGAGTGAATATTTTTGTATAATTTTCCTGTGATATTTGAAAGCACAAAAGAGAAATTTTAAATATGTATATCTATATATCTTAATATCTCAGAGAGAGAGAGAGAGAGAGAGAGAGAGAGAGAGAGAGAGAGAGAGAGAAGAGAGAGAATTTTATTTATCTGCTATTGATATACCTGGAAAACAGAAAGAAGCAGAAATGGTTATGTGAGTGTGACTTAAATCTCCCAACAAGATATTCAGTCTGAAAGAGGATTAGAAGAATTCACTAGGGTTAATAAGACCACACTTACAAAAGCTACAAACTAAAGAATTCACCAGGGTTAATAGGACCACTACTTACAAAGGCTACAAAATTAATATCAACAATAGCAGTTGAATGCAAAATTAGTCACATATTTTGAATATTAGCCAACAAAATTGAATAATATTCACATTATCTACATTTCCAATCTTAACTTTGGAACATGTTCATATTTTCATGACTGTCTATACCTGCCCTACAAAGAGTTTGGTTATTTTTTTTTAATCTGAAGACCTAAAATATGTCCACCATGAAATCATTCATAAGGCTATCATATAAGATAATGCAGCAAGGCTGTATGTCTAATGGTATTAAGCTTCTCTAACTTTGGGTAATATAGCAACTGTTCTGTGGTTTATATTTTCTACTAATAGAGAAATGATTCTTTGTCCATAGTATACATTGTTAGATCCAGCTGATCTTTTCACCCGTGGGCCTTTTGGCATGGCTAATCCGGATTTCTCATTGTTACACTGGTGGCTTTTCCTATCTAGTTTCCCTTTCCTAATTCTTTTGTCCTAACTACCCAGTTTCCAGGAAGAGGTGATGACCTTGTAGGTAAATTTCTTTGTGCTTAAAAGATTGGACATTATGCCATATGTACCCCCTTCTTTCCACCATACTTCTATTCATCCATTTTTTTTCCTGCCTTGGGCTTTGTCAGTTTTTTCTTTCCACACTGCATCTCTGTTAGCTCCTAAAATAGTTCATTCAATTTAGGAAGAACAATTAACTGAAAAGGGAAAAAAAAATCTTAAGTACAGGGAGGTGTTTCAGCTCCTTTCTCAGGCATGAAGCAAATCGCGATGGTTCTTACTGAGGATTCTTCTCAGCTCTGAAAGAGGGGTTCATGGAAAGCCTGCAGAGGAACTTTGAAAGGTCAGGCTGAGTTTTTCCAAGGGATCCCTTCCACACTACCTCTTGGGTCATCAGCCCTCTGCCTCAAATAGGACAGTGACTCACTTTATGAAAGACAAGACTATTGAGGCTGCCCTGGAATGTGCACAGATGGCATCTATGCTGGCTACAACTGCCACAGACTCTCTCTCTCTCTCTCTCTCTCTCTCTCTCTCTCTCTCTCTCTCTCTCTCTCTCTCTCTTTTCTCCTTTATCTCTGTATATCCCTTCTTGCTTTGTCTGTCTGTCTCTGTGAGCTTTTTTGAAAAATTATTTTGATAACTAAATTGCAATTGATCAATCAATATACATTTATTTCATACCCACGGTGTGCTGAGAACTGTGTAAGCACTTGAGCTCTCCTTTTTGTATTCCTACTTATATCTTATTTTATAAACTTATAAGAATCATTCTGAGATGTTGATAGATTTCACCAGAATGCCAAAGGAACCCAATACACACACACACACACACACACACACACACACACACACACACACACACATTTAAGAAGACCTACCATAGAGCTGAAAGTGAGGAGAACCCAGACACTTCACAGTCATCTCAGGGGATCCAGAATGGTCTGGAATATAACTCTACCAAAATATTTTTATTGTGACTCAGAACCTTGAGGTGGACTAAATGCTGCTGAACTCAAGTAAGGGTTTCCATTGATGCCAGTTTGGATTGTATCCTCTGAGAAGGTTGCAGACTTCCTGGATCTCCTTTAATCCTCATTTCCTGAAATTCAATCTCTAGGTTGATTTCAGGGGAACTGGAAATTTTTTAGGTAACGTAGAGTTTCAGGTCCCCAAATAGACATGTGCCAAGACTCCTTGTAAAATAAAACAAGTCTCTCTCACCCTTTTCCTTTTGCCATACCAACTGACAACATGATGAGATATGCTGCTTCTGGGAGTGATATTTCTTTACCTAAACATGCTAACCCCATGACTTTTTATTGACACCTACTCCATTTTCTTCCTCCTTATACCTTTAGCCATCAAAAACAGTCTTTGGGGCAGTTAGGTGGTACAGTGGATAGAGCACCAGCCCTGGAGTCAGAAGTACCTGAGTTCAAATCTGACTTCAGACACTTAATAATTACCTAACTGTGTGGCCTTGGGCAAGCCACTTAACCCCATTACCTAGGGGAAAAAAAGCAGTCTTTTAGCTAAGAATAAACATGTTGGATATGGTACATGCCTCTTTGTACACAAGAAAAGTCATGAGTTTTTTTTTTTTAAATGTATCTTTTGATTCAGAGTTATTGTTATCTATGTAATGTGAGTTCAGGAATTCCACCTCCACCTTTTAGTCTGTGATTCCATGGAAAGCCTGAAAAGAATGCTTTGACTAGAAAGGAATTTGTCATGGTCAAAATATTGCTTTCCTGATTAGCAAGATGGCATGTCTGCCCATCTCTTTTCATCAGGAGAAACTGTGAGTATTAGAATCTGAACTTTAAATATTTAGCACAAACAGTAAATTCCTTTAGTGGGTTCCTGAATCCCACTTCCCCCAATCAACTGATACTACATTATAGAGTCAGGCATCACAAAAAGTCTAGTACTCTAAAACTACTCAGGAATTTCGAGTAATTTAAACTCCTATTTGAATCTTAAGCCCTCTGGAAAGTGGGAAAATAAGACAATGGATCAACATGACATACCAATTTCAGCAATTCCTTTATATATCAGCGCTGGAGTGAAAAAGATAGCACAAATGGAAAGAGTCCTAGCTCTGGCATTTTGGGGTCTGGGTTCAAATTTTGGTTTAATTAATAACTCAACTACCCAGTTAATCAGCCACTTTATTAAGCTCTCTTGTTTGTAGCTCAGTCATTTCAGTGACCACATTTGGAGTTTTTTTGCCAAAAATATTTGAGGTTTGCCATTTCCTTCCTTCACCTTCCTGTCTATCTTGTTGTCATTCCTTTACAAAATTATAGGAATTCTCTGAATGCATTCAACTCTTGAGTAAAATCGTGAAATTTCTCTTTGATCTTCTATTTGCTTCAGTTTTGTTAATATAATATTGGCAGAATTGGCAGATTTGACAAGAGCTTCATATAACCAACTCAATAGTATCTCTCAAAATTAGGGAACTTTTTTACGTGTGTTTTCTCCTAATTATTTAAATCAGTCATGTGGGTCAAAATATAGTCCCCTGATGGTAAAAAGTGGAAGCACGGATATAAAATTAAGGGTTGCGGAGGGGATAAGGAAATGAAAAAGAGGAGGAAGAACAGAGGAATACTAGGCCTGAAGAAGTGGATTTGTGTAACCTTTCAAACTTATTGTGTATCCAACATTCTGAGAGAACTTAAAGGCAGATTTATAATATAAGAAAGAACTATTCCCTTTGGTTGGACCAGTTGATTTCTGTAGGAAAATCATCATATAATTTAAGCAAATGTTCTTTCTATTGGCTCTTCCCAAATCCATTTTTAGTTCTGTCAATGAATTCATTGTTATACTGGAATAGCAGAAAGTTCATTAGACTGAGAATCAACAGATCCAAATTCAAACTTTAAGTCTGCTCTGGAATAGTTATGTAATCTTGGAGTTATATATGGGCCTCAGGTTCTTAATCTGCTATGATAGATTAGGGAAACTACCATATGTATCCATGTATATGATACATCCTTTTTCAAAAAATTTGTTGTCTAAAAACTGGGAGTGTCTTATACAGTGGTTGTAGATTTTTTTACTTGCATTTCCCACTTTTTTCACACTTGTTGTCTTTGCACACAGTTTCACAATTGTTACCAGTATATTAGGCCATATTTTGCCAAGTCCTGCCCAGAAATAGCTCAAAAAAGACTTTCATACAGCACTAAATTCAAGTTCAAAGTGAACCAGTTTGCAAAAGTGAGTGGAATTGTACTGGTGAACATCAGTTTGCTCCTCTTCCAACTGAGAAAACAACTGGTTACAGGAAGAAGAAACTACTGAAAATGCCCTGGCAGAAGGTCATGAGAGGCAAGGCAGCCAAAAATGGCTTGATTTAGAGAGGGAATTGAAGAGATGATTTGAGGAGCAAAGGGCCATTGGAATTCCTGTGTCCACAAAGATAGTTCAGCAGGAGACCAGGAGAATTGCTGATGAAGAAAAAGATTTCAAAGGAGGATACAACTGGTACTTCAGGTTCATGAAATGGAATGGATTAAGCATGCATCCATGCACCAGACTTGCCCAAAAGATGCCTGAAAGCTATGAGCAGAAGGTCCTTGAATTTCATGATAAATAAAATTTGAGTACAATAACTTTATATAATATATTATTTTTTCAAATTTTGGGCCCCCAAATAAATGTGCATCTTATACATGGGGAAATTTGGTATGTGGATAGAGAGAGGGATCTGGAGTCAGGAAGACCTGAATTAAAATCTAGCCTACTTGAAAGTCTCTTAATCTTTGAATCAGTTTCCTCATCTGCAAAATGGGCATACTAACATAGCCTCCTTTACAGGATTGAATAGTGATAAAGCACTTTGCAAATGTGGTATATAAATGCTAGTTAATATTATTGTAGTGCTATCTATATAACCTTACAGATCCATATCTATGTTTGTGGGAAACTATAACTTTGATACCTCCACAACTAGTATTTATTTTTTCTATTAGAGCATAAATTCATTAGTCTACCTCATTATAATTTTTCTAACACACATCAAATTTAATATTACCAGAAATTCATTGGTTAGAAACAGTCAGAACCAGTGTCCCATACATTATATTCCTCTTTAATTCAAGTCTGGAAATTAATTCCAGAGATTTCAAGTGCACTGTTAACATTTATTGCATTTATTGAATTTGCTTATTCCAAAATTTCAAGCATGTCATGATATAGATTCAGTGAAATTGGATCAATAGGATAGTCTAGCTTGCTGTAAAGTGAGAATAGTGATACCTACCCTACCAACCCCAGAGGGTTGTGACCTTTAGCTGACCAGATAGAAATGAAAAGTATACTGCAAATCATGAAGTACCATGTAAATTTGGGCTATTTTGGTTATTTACTCTAATAGGACTTTAAATTACAAAATAGGGGTTCAAAATATACTTATTAATTTGGACGAATTAGAGCAGTGATCTCCAAATTGAAGGCTGTACTTCCCTAGGGAAGGGTGACCTTAACCCAGGGAGCAATAGATTTAACCCCAAGGGATGTGTGTGTGGTGTGTGTGTGTGTGTGTGTGTGTGATCAATCAATCAATCAGCAGGTTAGAAGATGGGTTACAGGGGCAGCTAGGTGGCACAGTGGATAAATGTAGTGGTCCTGGAGTCAGGAGGACCTGAGTTCAAATTTGACCTCAGACACTTAATACTTATCAAGCTGTGTGACCTTGAGCAAGTCACTTAACCCCATTACCTTGAAAAAAACAAAAAGAAAATAAAAGAAAATCTTTCCTTAGGAATGGTAACTGTGGGGTTCATCTCCAATACAACCTATCCTCATCTCCCAATACCACACTATTCTACCTTCTCCCTCATCGCTACATCTCTTATGCACGTTATTATTTTCCTGTCTTCTGAGTTGGTGTGAGTCCCTCAAGGTGCTCAGGCGCCCACGACACCTGCCACTCTAGTGCCATTAAAAAGATCTGCCCTTGATTCCCTCCAGATCACCACTCAGTTTTGATTTGGGCCCCTCACAGGTGTGTTCTTCACTAGAAAACAGTGATAGATAAGAACCTTTCCTTCTTCCTTTTATTCTTGCCTTCTTCCTTGGGTGAAGAAGAGTGAGTCACACTAAAAAGTACAAATGGACAGGTAGTGGTTTGCATCATTACTCTCTTTCTATCCCAAAACATCCCTCTTCCAAATGTTCCTATTACTTTCAAGGACACCATTCTGCTTTTGTTCACAATCACAGTCATATGTGATTGTAATGACTCAAGCACTAACAGCTCTTCACCCCACCTATGGAAATTAGTTACCAAATCATGTGGTTTCTGTCTATCTCTCCCACCTGGCCCTTTCTCTTTAGTAAGATAGCCTTTCATTCAGACTTCTGCCAGCTCCACCTGGACTATTACAATAACTCCTAATTGGTCACTCAGCCTCTGTTCTCTTCACTACACTGTTTACAATATCCACCAAAGAGATTTTTCCAAATTTCAGATAAGTCCTGTCCTTCCCCTACTCAATCAACTCTAGTAGCCAGGTAAAGCAGTGGATAGACCACTGGCCCAGGAGTCAGGAGGATGAGAGTTCAAATCCATCCTCAGACACTTAATAGTTGCCTAGCTGTGTGACCTTGGGCAAGTCACTCTTGATCCCATTGCCTTAAATAATTTTTTTAAAAAAAGAAAAGATTTACTCTAGGAAGAAATGTTACTTTACCTTTATCTCTTCCTTTTTATTTCTTTTTTATATTTTATGTGAATGTTTATGAATGCAGTGGCACTTTTATAACATAATAAAGGCAATAACCTTCTCTAACACTGGCATTTTGCATCTCCAAAGGGTGAAGTTTTTTTTTTCAATGTTCTACCAGTCATTCTGTTCAGTGACAATCCTTAATAGGGGAGCCTTAACTGAGATGCTTCCCTTCTTCCACAATCAGCCAATAATTTAATTATCTTTTTAGGGGAAAAAAAAGGTCATTTACTTAAATGACATAACTGAAAGAAAAGTTGCAAAGCATTTCTCCCCAAACTTTGACAGACTTCCACAACTTCACATAGAATTCATGGGGCAAAGAGAGGCATGAACTTAAAGTACAATGTTAGTGAGGTTTTGGGCAAGGAACACACATTGCCAAAGTAACTCTCTCTGTTGGTCTGTGAGATTTCAGTGTCTGGTTTGTCTGGAGAATCCTCTCAAAGCTTGCTGTAAGGCGTTGTATTAGTGATGGATGTCTTGCTCTGCTACTCCAATGGGCTGGCCCCACAAAGGACACAGCATCCAAGGGGGATGGGTCAATACACCACTAGGCTTGGCAAGAAGGTTCCTTTGCTGCAGAACTGGTTCCTCCTCATGCTCCACTGCTACTTACCTGGATAGGATAGGTTGCCTTTCTAGGCAACTGTTGTAAGACAGGGACTGGCAGATTACTAAGTTCTTTACCAGGTAAAAGATCTCTGCTCCATAAATTGATCTGCATATCTTGATTTAGGTCTCCAATGTGCAGCTTCAGTCTTCTCTGCCTTCAGCCTCTAGCTAGACCAGGTGTTATTGTATTTACTTTATCTAGTGTTATTGTAATTTTTTTTCTTCAAGTGCATAGTTCTGGCACTTAGAAGGCACTAATATGTTGAGTGACTGATTGATTGATTGGGATGCTACACTACTTTTTTCATCTAGGGTAATGACACTTGCCCTAGTATTGTCAGAGCCTCTCCCAATTATGAGATTTTTCATTTCTGGGCAAGAGGTGAGAGAGAGGTCTCAGTTCTGCTGTTGGGCAATCATTTTTGGTTAAGAGCAAATTCCTTCATTGAGGGAACCAGTCTTGATAGATAAAGCAATCAGCATAGTTATGCTTCTCAGATTACTATGGGGGATTTAGACAGATGAGGAATTGAGTCCAAAGGTGTGGAGGCAATCTCTACCTTAAGGAACCTTCATTGTCATTCTTTCTTTTTTCAAGGTGTGGAAAGTTTCCTTGTGCAGTTGAAAGGGTTTCCCATTTACATTGCAATGGTTCTGATTTTTCCTTCTGGCATAAAGTTTTGCTATACTTAAAAGATCACAACCTTAAATCCATGATAGGAAAGTGTGGAGGTTGTTGTGGTGGATATTGGTACTTGGGAAAAATTAAGAAATAAAACCATTTACTTTTTATGCAATATTGTTATCACATATGTAACAGTTATTTAAGGAATTGGATAAACTTGAAAGAGTCAAAGGTATTTAGCAACTATCAAAATCTGTCTATTAATGCTGTCAGATGCTTTTTTTTGAAATATCATCTAAATTAATATATCATTTACTCTACTCTGAGGCTAGTCACCACCAACAGATAGGACAAAAATATAACTTTTCTTTTTTCTTTCTTTGTCTTCCTTCCTTCCTTCCTCCCTTTCTCTCCCCTCAGGGAGAGACCTCACCCTTAATTTAGAGTGACCATCTGATATTTTCCCCAAATATTCTTCTCTAAGAAGATCATGCCCAAGTAAAAAAAGCCAAAAATCAACCGGAATTCATGTTTCCAGTATTTTTAAATGATAAGTTTCTCCTATTGGCTGAACCAAATAAGTGACTGAGGAAAAGATTTGAAGATAATCTAGACCCTCATAAAACTTCTTAATTATTTGTCTCTGAAAACATTTTTGTTTGTGTAGTCATCTATCCTTTTTGAGGTATAGAATCACCAGTCATAGGTAAAAGAGCTTCATTCACTGCTATATAGGAACAAGGCCTGAATAGGACATCCCTTTACATCTCATTGTGTCTATAACTTACCTTTTAAAACCTGAAAATTTGCTAGTCTGAAAGGGGCACACCCTTACCCTTAATTTGGGGGCACTCCAGTAGGTAGGGAAGTTTAGGAAATAACTCATGTTAGTTTTAGATGTTTTGAAAAAAAGTTAGGTATTCTAAAGAGCAAGGATAAGCATGAAGTATATTGCAGGCATAGGTTATAGCTTCTGCAAAGACACAGGTTTGGAATCTTGTGTAAAATAAATAGCAGGAAGGATTCTCTGGTTAGGCCATATAGTGTATGAAGACAGATAATGTCTAATAAGTATAGAAAGGTAAAAAAGTGTCAAATTGTGGGGAATTTAAATGCTAAAAAGAGGAGTTGGTATTTTACTCTAGCGGCAATAGAAAAACATCAAAGGATTTTGAACAAAAATAACAGAACTGTGATTTATGAAAATCAATTTTGCAACTGTATAGCGATTAGTTGCAGAGGGGGGGAAAGGTTGAAAGTATGAGAACAATTGGGAAAGCATTGTAATAATCTTTTTAAAGATGTGATTAGGACCTGAATCACACTAGATTAGTCGTAAAGTGAGTAGAGAGAAGTGAAAAGTTATTGGCTGTTGGGAACCATTGTGTAGTATTATGAATTATCTTTACATGGTGTCCTTGAACACGAGAATCTTATCTTGCTAAGCACCGTGGGAGTGGGAGTGGATTAGAGACTGGAAAGGTATTTAGGCACTGCTGTTTTGGTGAATAAATAGAGTGCTTGGGGAAGATAAAAAAGAGTCCAGAACTGGGACTCTACAATTGACATATTGTGAAAATAGAACTGCTAAAATTTGATAGCAAATTAGAAATGTTGACTAAGGGAAAGTGACTATAAACTGATGATTTCAAGCTGACAAACTTGGGTGACTAAAATATGATGATATTTTCCCCCTAATCTTGCTTCCCTCCCTCCAGCCTCAACAGAAGGCAGTCTATTAGTCTTTATATTGTTTTCATGGTGTACATTGATCTAAGTTGAATGTGATGAGAGAGATATTATATCCTTAAGGAAGAAAAATAAAGTGTAAGAGATAGCAAAATTGTATAATAACATAATTTTTTTTTAAATTAAAGGTAATAGTCTTTGGTCTTTGTTCAAACTCTACAATTCTTTCTCTGGATACAAATGCTATCTCCTTTGCAGATTCCCCAAAATTATCTCTGATTGTTGCACTGATGGAATGAGCAAGTCTATTAAGGTTCTCATCACCCCCATGTTGCTGTTAGGGTGTACAGTGTTCCTCTGGTTCTGCTCATCAGTTCATGCAAATCCTTCTAGGCTTCCCTGAATTCCCATGACTCCTGGTTTCTAATAGAACAAAAGTGTTCCATGACATACCTTTGCCTCAGTTTGTTAAGCTATTCCCCAGTTGAAGGACATTCACTTAATTTCCAATTCTTTTCCATCACAAACAGGGCGGCTATGAATATTTTTGTACAAATGATGTTTTTACCCCTTTTCATAATCTGATACAAAAAAACTTTTCAAAAAAATTTCAGAATATAGCAAAGATACTCATTATCATTTGTTAAAATTTGGGAAACCTCAATAATAATAATAATATGACAAGAGGGAAAAATACATAAAGACACTGAAAATCATTAAGAAAAGTAAAAAGGAAATTTGGAGAAGATATGGTAATTTACTTTAAAAACTCTAGGGAAGGGAAAATGAATGTAATATATAATTAGTAAGCACTTACAAGGCTCTGTGCTAAGTCCTTTTACAAATATTATCTCATTTGATCTTTACAATAGTCTTTTGAAGTGGATGTTATTATCCCCATCTTACAGCTAAGAAACTAAAGTAGACAGAGGTGTAGTGACAAGCGTAGGCTCACACAGCTAGTAACTATCTGAGGCTGATTTTGATTTCAGGTCTTTCTAACTCAAAATCTAGTAATGGCTGCCAGCAAAGATATTAATTGATACATTTGCTTCAGCATAGTTACTGGGTACAAATTAAACTCTCGAAAAACTTAACTGCTTTCCCTTATTTTAAATTACATTTTATTTTTTAAAATAAGCAAAAATTTACCTCCTCTACCACGCCTTACTTTAGCAAGAATGAAGGTATTTCAAAAAAGTATAATCAAACAAAATAAATTTATGTATTGACCATGTCCAAATATATATACATTTGCAGTGTACACATATGCAATACAAGTCTAGATATGAATATACATACATACATAGATTGTGATGTATATATGTATACATATGCATGTATGTGTTTATAAGTGTGTGTGGCTGTACACATACACACACATATATTTCTCAACGCTACACTCTGAGTCCTCCTTCTCTCTATCAAGAGGTAAATAACATATTTCATTATTAGTCCTTTGGAGTTGTGATTGATCTTTACTCTAATCAAAGTTCCTAGTCAGACATTCCTGATCAGAATTCCTAATTCTCTCAAGGTCATTTGTCTTTACCATATCATTGTCATTGCATAAATTGTTCCCTGGTCCTGTTCATTTCATTCATGTATCAATTCATACATGTCTCTACAGGTTTCTCCATCCTTTCATCATTTCCTATATAGCATAATGGTGTTCCATAACATTTGCATACTATTAACTTGCTCAGTCGTTCCCCAATTTATGGATATACCCTTAGATTTCCCATCTCTGCCACCTCGAAAGGAGTTAGACATTTTTTTTTTTTGTATATTCTTGGACTTAGTTTCACTTAAGAGTAACTCCTTTAATCTTTGTTGTTCTTGTTGTTTTTTTGCAAGCCAATGGGGTTAGGTGACTTGTCCAAGGTCACACATAGCTAGGTAATGATTAAGTATCTGAGGTCAGATTTGAACTCAGGACTGGTGCTCTATCCACTGTGTCACCTAGATGCCCCCCTCCTTTAATCTTGCTGTTGTCCAGTTTAGGTCTCTGTGGATCATTGTACCCTTCATGTTTTCTTGGCAAAGATATTAAAGTGATTTTACAATTTTCTTCCCCAGTGGATTAAAGGAAACAGGAGTGGTTTGTGCTGGGTCCCATAGCCAGTGAGTGTCTGAAGCTGTATTTGAACTCAGGTCTTCCTGACACCAGGCCAACTGATCTATTCACTAAGTTATATAAAGTATTCCCAATCAAAAAGTTGTCAAATTTTATGAATAAACCATTCTCACTAAATTTTTGTAAATTATAAGCAACCATCAAAGAATGTTCCAAGTTACTAAGAATCAAAGAACTGTGAATCAAAACAATCCTGAGATTTTATATCAAACCTTGCAGATTTCAAAAATAATGGATATAATTTAGTTCTAAAATTAACAGTATTGTGTATGATAATTTAAAAAACATAACAACTAGGTGGAGCAGAGGACAGAGCACTGACCTTGGAGTCAGAAGGATGGGAGTTCGAATCCAGCCTCAGATACTTGACACTTTCTAGCCATGTGACCTCACATCCAGGACCATCTCCGGTCATCCCTAATTCAAGTCTGACCACTGGACTCAAATGGTTCTGGACGAGAAAGTGAGACAAATGACTCAGTACAACTCCCCCCACTCAAATGCAATTCATGTGCCTGTCATGGCATCATCACTCTGATAACATGATCTTCTTTGAGAAGGAAGGAAAAATCATCATCAAAACACAAGAGGCACTAAGAGAAAAGGAAATTCCATTCTGAATAACAACAAAATATAGAAAAACATCCAGGGATCAATCTTCTGAGGTGTTCAAAAGACTCCTATAGATTGAATTATAAAATCTTTCAAGAAGTAAAGAACAACTTAAATAGCTAGAGGAATATTCAGTGCAAATGACTAGTGCATTCCAATAAAATAGAAATGACAATACTAAAAAATTAATAATAATTTATACTTTTAATCTATAACAATGAAATTACCCAGAAAATGCCTTATAAATCTTAATGAAACTCATTTGCAAAAACAAAAGATCTAAAATATCAAGGGAAATTATTTTTTAAAAGTAAGCGCAATGAGGGAATAGCACTTTCAGACTGCAAACTGTATTATAAATCAGCAGTCCTCTAAACCATCTGGTATTAGTTAAGGAACAGTGAAATAGATCAATGAAACAGACTGGAAAAGAAAGATTCAGAAACAACAGGACTCAATAATCTAATGTTTGACAGAGTGAAATACATAAATTTCTTAAGAAAGAGTTTCTTATTTGATTTTTTTTAATGCTAGGAAAACTGGAAAGTCTAGCAGAAGTTAGACATAGATCAACAACTTACATCATATTCTACAATACATTCTAAATGAATGCATGGCCTTGACATTGAGAATCATTTTATTTTAAAAGTTATAAATATATATATATATAAAAATATAAATATATATATATATATATATATATATATATATATATATATATATATATATATATATATATATATATATCCCATCCCAGGTCCCCATTGCCCTCCTGCATGTTTAGCCCCACTTTGGAGGAGCAGTGTCCTATAGGGACAGAAAGTCAAGTAGTCAGTGTCTGGAGCAACCTAAGCCTGAGCCTGGGAGATGAGAGCCTTCAACCCATATGACCTGTCAAGTTGAAAGCTGAGGTGGAGCTCCCAAAGACCTCAGTGCATTCATTAAGAACTAATTCTAATGGTACAAAAACCATTGGGCCTCAATCAACAGCCATGTTAAACCTATTTGTCAGGAACATACAGTTACTTTTACACACATGCACTCCTCCTTGCTCCTGCTATCATGGACCATGCCCTTCTCCATCAGCAATCAGACAACTGTTGGGAAAAGATCACAGTATAGATTTATGATATGAGCTCAAGTGACTTCTTTAGAGTTTCCACAGTATTTCACATTGCTTCATGGAAAAAGAGTCACTTTGAGACAATGAAGCATTATTTTTATATATGTGATAGAATGGTGAGCTATTTCTTCATGGCAGCCTACTATGCACCATAATTAAATCTTGAAATTGAACCATTGGTATCTCATAGGTATGGGTTTATCTGGCTCATGGCAACTGGAGGAACCATTTATGCAATTCTCTTTTATGAAAAATAAAAGAGGTCAAGCTTTTTTTTCTAACAATGGGGCTTTCTCCTGCCTTCATAGTAATATCAATCCCATGACATGACCAGGAAAATCATACTTATAACTTTAATCAATTCATGCTTATCCTCAAGAACACATGGAAATAATGTGGTTTCCACTGAAGGCAGGTTTTTCTCCTGTCACACACAAACTAAAGAGGAAATAACAGTGATGAGCTGCAAGAACTTGCCTTTGGAGGCTTAATTTATTGCTTGGGAGTCCTGTTCTTCAAAAGTAATGGCATCATTCCATTTGCCCATGCCATCTGGCACCTTTTTGTGGCCACAGCAGAAGCAGTACATTACTATGGCATTTGGAAATACCTTTACCCAAGTCCTACGGACTTAATCTGAGACTTATGATTAGACCTGTGCTAAGTCTCCAAACCAGTATGACTTCAATTGTGGAAATGGTACAGTAAAGGGGAATTGGGGAATGAGGAGTATATAATTGCAGAAGGAAAAAATACTGAAAAAAATACAATTACTGTGAACCAAAATTAGGAACTGGTGGGTTTCTCCCCTTAGCAAATAAAATACTGTATTAACTATCTATTCCATTCCACCCTCATGAAATACTCTGTATAGAATGACCAATGGATATTTACAATTTGCATTTTGGATTTTTAACCTTACCAATTTTAATGTATTAATTTCCTAAATTAGACAATCAAAATATAAGAAGTTATTGTTTAAGTGCAATAATGATTTTTTCTTTTTAAAAATAATTAGTTTTAGAAAGAATCATGGACAGAACTCAAATGATTTTTTGGCCTTGTTCATTATATCATAGTAAAGCTATTTTTTTTTAGGTTTTTGCAAGGCAAATGGGGTTAAGTGGCTTGCCCAAGGCCACACAGCTAGGTAATTATTAAGTGTCTGAGACCGGATTTGAACCCAGGTACTCCTGACTCCAGGGCCGGTGCCCTATCCACTGCACCACCTAGCCGCCCCAGTATAGATATTTTTTTAAATGGAAACTTAAGAGTATTGTAGAGATTTTTTTAAATCTCATTGAGAAGACATCTATATAGTTATTTATTCATCTGTGCTGCAAGTTATCACAACTTGAAGTCAACATTCAGCATAGTGATAAAAGTTATATATCTTCAAGTGGTTTTGTTAGGTCAAGTAATTTCAATTTTTAAAAAAGAGAGATTCAAAACTTGTCTGTCAACCTGTATCTATAAATTAAATGCTGCTTCAGATAGTTGACCTATAATTTATCAGCAATGAAAAAATTCTTTTGACTTCATCACATTTTATGGATTTTTGACTCTTCCTCTGCCTATGTCACCATTATTTAGGAATCCTTTAGAAGATGATGCAAGGTAGCGCAATAGATAAAGCACCGGCCCTGGAGTCAGGAGTACCTGGGTTCAAATCCGGTCTCAGACACTTAATAATTACCTAGCTGTGTGGCCTTGGGCATGCCACTTAACCCCATTACCCTGCAAAAAAAAAAACCTAAATAAAAAAAAAGATGATGCATGAAGGGATACTTCTGTATCAGGTCAGTACTCATGGATTTGGGTTCTCCATCAGTGGAAAAACCTTGAAGATTATGATAAATTAAATTGAATGATCTTTGCCTACTTGGTGTCCAGTGGTTAAGTTGATGTAGTTATTGAATAATTTCATTTGAAATTTGGGAATTTGCTTTGAGATTTATGATTAGATGCATCAATTCATTCACATCCCTACCATTTAACACACTTTTCCTTTTCTTCCTAAAAAAGACATTCAAGCATTATGAAACTGAAAGTTGTGAGTCTAGATCCCATTTTTCTAGTCCCACTTCAGTGCCATGGTGCTGGTCTGTTTAGCATGCTATTGTAATTTCTCTTAACCTTCTATTAATGTCATATTAAGATTCACACTCTCATTGCTTCATTCACTAGGTTTTTCATGTTGGTATGTTAATAATGAAACAACCTTTTGTCTTCAGCTTTGATTCCAGGTATTACCTACTTTTGACTAATCGACCTGATCAGTGAGAATTATGTAACATTGATGACTTACTTTGAACTCACTAATCCAGTAAAATTTAATTTTTTTTTCTTGATGAGACTTTAAAGGGGATAAATTTTGTTGTTGTTTTAATAGGTTAATAACAAGAAATAATGAAGAGCAAGGTGAATAGAACCAAGAGAACGTTGTATAGAGTAACAGTAATATTGTTTTAAGGATGATTTTGATCAAATAAGTTACTTTGACTATTTTTAAATACCAAAGGACATATGGAGAAAGATACTATCTATTTGTGTCTAATGGTAACCATCTCTAAGGTGGGGATGGGATGGGGGAAAGGAGAATAAAAAAATTGCAAGATAATTTTGTTGTGTATTTTAAAAGAATAGCAAATTGTGCAGAGTAGATTTGTAGTTTCATGTGCAGTCATCTTTTTTATTGTACTATGTTATGGAAATGCTTGTTATATTACATAAATTTTTTTGAAAGAACTCTGCACACACTTGTGTGAATTATGTGGGAATGAATGAGCATAAGACCTCTACATTATTAGGTGGTAAACACACAAAACTACATGTTCTAAAGCAGGCCGCAGTCACAGCAACCACAGACCACTCCTTTATATGCTTGACTCACACACATCTGGATTCCTGATATTTTCTTGTTATATGTTTTAATATATTACTGTTTTTTGTAGGTTCCTTTATTCTGTTCAAAAGTAGCATTATCAACACCACTAAAATTTCTGTAAAATCCTACTATAGTCTTGCGTAAAACTGTAATTTGTACTTGCTCCATTGTCTCTAAAAAAAGAGAGAAAAACAGATTATATACCTTCGATAGCTATGGATAGGAACTTTATTCATAAACAAAAAAAAGAGGCAATTTGAAAAAAAGATAACTGATTATTTGAAAAAAAAATTTTTGAATTAAACTTTTCTGATACAATATCCAAGATAAAAATACACACACACACACACACACACACACACACACACACACACACACACACACACACACACACACACACTCTCATACTTGGATGCATATAGATGTATGTATAAATGTGTAAGTGTGTATTCATGTGTGTGTGTTTATGGAAATAGTCGATTTAGGAAGGATTGGAGGAAAATAAGCAAACTAATGCATTGTTGATGCACTTTTGCATGAATAAGACTATTTGGATTGCAATTTGAGATTATAGAAATAAAGTACTGAAATGTTCACAAATCTTTGACCCAAAGGTTTTGCTATGAGGATTGTATCCAAGAAGATCATTGGTAAAAAGAAATTTCCCATATACATCAATATATTTATTCTGTGATAACACAGAATTGCAAATAAAGTCCAAATCCATCAACTCGGGAGTGGCTAAGAAAACAGTAGTATAGGAATATAATAATATATTATTGTGCACTGAGAACTGATGAATGTGAATAATGAAAATCATTATTGAAGGGCATCTGTTGGATGGTACATCTTAACTGGATAATCATCATCTGTAAAATATGAATAATAATTATAGTAATATTCATACCTACCTCTCAATGTCGTGTGGATTAAATGGAATTTTTGTTAAAGACTTTGTATATATATAATTATTATTATTATTATTATTATTCTCACTTCTGATGCAGAATGAAGTAACCATAACCAAGAAAATATACACAATTACTACAACGATGTAAATGAAAATGATGGCCTCAAAAAAATCAACAATGAATACTGCGAAATTGTTAAATTAAAAAAAGGCAAAAAGTGTGGCTTGAAAGAAGAGCTATGAAAAAAATACCTCAATCCCACTTTTGTGCAGAATGAGGGGGTCCACAAGCATTGCACATTTAACATATTATCAGACTTGTTAAACTATTTTCTTTATTATTATTATTAGCTTTAAGTTATTATACGTTATATAGTATGATTCTTGTGGAGGGAGAAAGGAAGGGCAATGGGGAAAATTATGGTGCTGTAAAAAAAAGGTTAATTTTTTTTTTCTCCCTCAAAAAGTATTGAGACCCCTCCTTGCATCCTAGTGAATTTGTTTAATTTGGGGACTAAAGACTCAAACTGTTCACATCCTTTCCTTTTCCCTTGAGGACAAAGTAGTTACAAGGAGTTATAGGATTTCCAAAATTCTTAACCTAGAAAAATTGGTGGAGTCTTAAAAGATTGAAAAATAGTGACCTCATTGAAGAGGGGGATAGGCAGTGCAGGTGAGCATGAATTGACCTTCATTCATCTGATATGGCTTTGGAAGATGCCTTTAGAAATGGTGGTTGTTTACTATAAACAACTTTCAACTCCTAGTGGACTGGAGAGTAAACTGCCTGGGGTTATTCAGCAATCCCATTATGAGTAGATTCCTAAAGAGGTGCACCTTGATGATAATTTTGGTGAATTGTCTTTTAGCTGGGCCTACTACACTGGTAATTTAAGCCTTCTTCAAGTTCTCCTAGTTTGACCTTCATATCTCATTTTATCTTCAAAACAGCCTGAAGGGATTTCAATGGGGGGGGTAGAAAAAGGAATGTTCCCCTCACTGGAAAAGGTCACATTCTAGAGAAACTGTTGTTTTCTGCCCTTGCTGGTAATGGATAACCTATTATTGCTAATGACCATCATCACACATGACTCTGTGGGGAGACCTTCTGTAAGAAAGCCCCTCCTAACTTTAAAAGAGTCATATTTATTTATAAATAGATAAAAAATTTCTTTGGTATTACATGACTTTCTGGAAATGACAGTGCTACAGAACCAGTAGTCCTTAGTTCTATAATTGACTTAAACCCATGGCCAACCACTGAGGGGAGAAGGGTGGGGAGACTCCAACAATAAGAAAATAAAAACCCTTTAATTTTAGTATTGTTTAATAATTGTATTGAAGAAAAAATTGTATTTTTTATTTTTAATTTGGAATTTGAGTTGGTTAATCAGAATTTTGCCACATGAATTATGTTGTTACTTAGAGTGAAATGTACAATGCTTTTCATTCTTACCAAAAGCCAGAAGTGGGGATATGGAAAAATGTAAAACTTATTCCCTCAACTAATTAGCTGAGGATAGGCAGGGATGCTGCAATAGGTAAAAAGTTTCCATACTCATTCTCAAACTTTTAACTTCTCTGTTGTCTTTATCTTGTCTCTCTCTGACTCTTTGTCTCTGTCTCTGTCTCTGTCTCTAGCTCTGTGTCTCTCTTTTTTTTCTCTCTCTCTCTCTCTGTCCCTCTCTCTCCTTCCCCCACCCCCCTGCCCCAGTAAGGGTCCCCTTCATAGAACAGAGTTTAGGTCTCAGGTATACTTCTTCAACTGCAGAAGACATGGTTTCTACTTGCACCTCTCAAATAGAGTAGGTGCAAATGTATTGGCCTAGCAAGTTTCTGGCTTTTTTGTGTATTAGTCCTTCCCTCAGCACAGAAAGATAAAGTTAGGCCCCAACAGAATCCACACTCACTATACAATACTATACAGAAGCATACCTGGACTCCTGTAGGTGTGAACAGAGGGACAATCCCCAGTAGGAGGGACAATTCAGTGGCAGAACACAATTCAGGGAGGGGGAAATGTGACTCCTGGGAAACACTATGTTTGAGGCCAAGTCTGCTTAATTTGTGATAAGATTAGTGACTTGACCTGAAGCATCATCTTTGTTCTAATCCTGACATTCTCTATGCTGCTCTAGCTTTTAGTAATTTTTTTTATGCTAATGGACTCACTAACAACTGGAAAGATTCAGCATCATTCACCACATGGAACTAGACTTTTGGAGACTCCCAGATGCAGTCATTTCTTGTTATATATTTCATTTAAGTTTCTTTCTTCCTGAAATGTTCCTTATATATCAGACTGCTTGAATATCAGAGGTCAAGATGGACCAGTAACCTCCCTAACCTCATTTAAGTAGAAGGTCATCTGAGACTTTACAAGGATGGAATAAACTTAGGTAGGACTGTACTATACCCAACCCTCATGCAAAACTGGGCTAATTTTTCCTTTAAAAGTATTGAGAACATCATTTAGATTTGATTGATTCAGGGAATGAAGGTTCTGGCTATTAGAATCATTTCCTGGTCACCTGAGTGCAAGACAGATACAAGAAACTCCAGGGATCCTTCCTGGTTTTGAGTTGGTGGGTCATGATAAGTGACTTGAGTAAAGGTACTTCCCTTCACTGAATAAATCTGAGGTATACACAATGACTATTCTTGGTGAATATCTTTCTCCTGTTATCACTAAATGAATCTCTTTTTGCAAACTACTGATGACCTAAGAAGGTCTCATTTTGTTCCAATATGGAACCTAAACTATCACATGCACAGCTTAGTTAGATCCAACCTAAACTATTTAGATATATAGACATGGTAGCTATTCTCCAAGAGATGACAGTTGAATTAATGATTGTTTATGAGTTCATCAATAGAGAAAAGTGCTTCTCACTTCTTAGAAGAGTTTCTAAGATGATTTACTGGAAGTCAGTGGTATGATGGAAACAGTGCATCTGGACTCACAAAAGCAGGTTGTTAAATTTTCTTTGTGAATATTTTCACCTTTGAAGTTAGTAAGCACTACAAATTAGGGCTTGCTATATTATTTTGTTGGACTGTCTAGACTTAAACTTTCATGAAATGATACAAAATGAAGTAAGAAGAAGCAGAACATTATACTTAAAGTAATAACAATAATGTATGATCCCAGATAATTCCAAAGAACTCTTTTTGTTTTTTAGATTTTTGCAAGGTAATGGGGTTAAGTGCCTTGTCCGAGGCCACACAGCTAGGTAATTATTAAGTGTCTTAGGCCAGATTTGAAGTCAGTTACTCCTGACTCTATCCACTGAGCCACCTAGCTGCCTCTCCAAAGAACTCTTGATGAAATGGGCTACTAAACTGATGGAATATGAATGGAGATTAAACATACTATTTTTCATTTTCTTTATTTTGTCTTTTTTTACATGACTAATATGAAATATGCTTTTCATGATTACATATGTATAAAATATATATCAAATTCTTACTGTTTCAGGATAGGAATAGGGAATAAGGAAGAAAGAGAATTTTGAACTCAAAATTTAAAAAAAATGAATGTTAAAATTGGTTTTTACAAAAAAACTAAAATAAAATTGTTTTTATATAACAATTGAGAAGAATAAAATATCATTAAAATATGTCCAGTCTTAAAAAATGACAAACTGTTAATAATGCAGATTGCATTTAAAAACATGTTGTGTGGCCTTTTTTCCTCAGTGATCCAGTTGATAAATATCTACCAGTGTTCCCCTATATGGAGTAAAACCAGAAGTGTAAAGAAAGACATGAACAGTGATCAAAGGAGCTTGAGAAGAATTGGTTAGAGAAGCAGAAGGAGAACCAAAATACATCATGAAAATCCAGAAAGGGGAAGGTAGTGGTAAGGGAATATTGCTACTTCTAAGTCAAGAAAAAAGAGAACTGAGAAAAGGTTATTGAATTCAGCAATTAAACTATTCTTGTTAATTTAGAAGAGAGTAATGAGTAATAAGATTGGAAAATTGACATGAGGAGAGGAAGTAAAGATAGATTATACTACCAATTTGGTAGTGAAAGTGAGGAGGGATATAAGATGAGTAGTTAGGATCAAGTAAACTTTTTTTTAAGCATGGGATTGATCTGGGATGAGTCTAGGCAACAGTGAAGGAACTAATAGATTGGGAGATACTGAAGGGTATCAATTTGGTCTAACACAATCTTTGTGAGGATCAAATGAGAAAATACAATTTGAAAGCCCTTTGAAGAACATGAAATATTAAAGAAATATAATATAATGAAATTTTCCTGTGTCTCTACAACACGTAGTGGACATTTTTTTCCCCTTGAATTGGATAGATTGATTTGCCAGCAATAGAAACTAATGATTCCATGGTAGTTGCTTTTCTCATTTTCTCCCTGAATAATGGTAACAACAGCAGAGTCATTGAAATTCAATAGAGTTTTTTAATGGAAAGAGCACTGCACTAGGAGGCCGGAATACCTGAATCCAGGTTCTAGTCTGACTAGTTATATGAATTTACACAAACCAATCTAGAAAATGAAAGGGTAGAACTAGTATGATAGTATTATAATTTATCAAGTATGCTCTGGATAATGGTTCCTCAGAGTCAGGCTAGTAGATGTCATTTGCAGGGTGCTGGGTTAACCTGGAAATTTGGGATGTCTCTTTTATACTACCATGGGCTCCAGCCCTTACACACTATACTCTCTCTCCATTGTTAGGGGCTTTCAATTAGCTCCCCAATACCATTAATATTGATTAACTTTTACAAAGGATTATTTCCTTTGAAGATATGGGAGAACCAAGTACAAATAATTTCCCTCTTAACAATACCACATGATATAATATCTCTGATTCAACTTCAGTTTCTGTACAGAATAGGATCAGTTCCCTACAGGCCATTATTCCCAACAAGATCATGTCCAAAAATGGCATCAATGCCAGATGAGTCACTATCTCAGCTACTCTTTCAGGTCCTCTATGATTCAATGAACCTATGAGTCTGGAAATAGTTTGAATAGACAGACAATAAACACCTCTCCACTTTATCCCAAAACTTTTGTGACTAGGCCAACTAATCTAGGATTTTATAGTTTAATGATTTCTCAGAAATCAAGATAGAAAACATATTTGATCATATTTGAAAAGTCCTATCATTCTTCCTCTAACCCAAGTTTGAAATTTCAGAGTTTTTTTTTATTTCTCTTACAGCTAATGAAGATTCTTATCTTGTTGATTTTTCCTTGTTTCTCATATGGATCCCTTATTTTCCATTTTATTCTCAATACTCTTGCTCATGTTTTCCCTTAAATGTTGCACTATCCTCCTAATTCTCTTACCTTTGTCCTCTCTCTGGTCTAGTCCATTTCACATAGGACTTCCAAACTAATTGTCTCAAAGTACCCATTTGATTATGCCAAAAACAGTTCTTAAGGTCAAAAGCACTTAGTGGTTACCGTCACCTTACTGAATGGAAGGAAAAAAGCATTTATTTAGTGCCTGCTTGCCTTCTTTCCTTCCTACCTTCTTTTTCTATGTCCTTTATTAAACATGACCATAACAGAATTAGAAAAGATCTTAGAGACCCAAGCCCCTCTTTTTACATGAGGACAATATTAAGTCCTGTAACTCATAAATGATAGAGTTGAGATTCAAGTCTGGGTCTTCTAATTCTAACTCTATCGGTATCGGTATCTTCACCTTACCATGTGGGAAGACATCATACTTTTCGAATAACTAATCAAAATCTAATAGAATTCAAGCTGGAAAAGACCATGAAGGAAGTTGGATCCAACTTCTTTATTTTATAGATGAGGAAACTGACAATCAGAAATGTAAAGGGATATGCTCAGGGTCACACAACCAGTAAACATCTGAATTAACATTTGAAGCTAGGTCTTTCTGAAAAATGAATATTCCAAATACAAATTCACCAATCAGGGTTTTCAAAGATCATCATTAGACTCAAACCTCTCCTTCCAGGTTTATTACCAACAACTCTCCTTCACATGTCCTATGCTTTATTCACAGGCACATTCTTTTCACCATATTAGATTTTTCTTGGATCATTCTCCCTGCCTGAAATGTCATTTCTTCCCACCTCCCAATCCTTCCATCCTTTAAAGTCCAGATTCAATTCTACATCCTCAGTGATTGTTCCATTGACCTTTCAACCTTCCAACATTTGGAATAGTTGGATCAAATTACATTCACACTACCAGTGTATTGCCAACTTCTTCCCTCCTTCCCTTCTTCTCATCCTTTCCTTTCTCCTTTTCTCCCTCCCTCCTTCCCTCCCTCCTCTCCCTTTGTCCATATAGAGTATCATGCCTTTATCTGCAGATGCTCTGCTCAAAGGAATGTAAATTTTGATCTCTGATAGCTTGCAAGTTATCTTGGAGCTTATGACCTTGATTTCTTTTTTAAGGTTCTTATTAGTTTGAGGTTCAGAATGAGAATAAATTGTGATTATTTCTGTTCCAGAAACCCTGAGGGTCTTCACCTCCCAGACTGATTTTTTTAAACTTGGTAAAACAAGTCATTCTTTGCCTCATTTCTTCTTACCTAGTCTTAATCGCCAATTGGACCTTGCCTTAGAGAAACTGAGATACAGGAAAGAACTTAGCTTAAAAGGTCAAGGGCTCCCACTGTATCCAGGGCCATCTCCAGTCATCCTGATATGTATATTGTCATTGGACCCAGATGGTTCTGGAACAGAGTTCAGCCCTCCCTCACTTAAATCCAATTCACTTGCAAGTCATGGCATCACCTTCTTGATGACACGGTCCTCTTCCAGAATGAAGGACAAACAACAGTGACCTTCCAATCGGCAGTATTCACTTCTATTTCCTCCTATTTCCATCTGTTCTTCTCCAGAGATTCCTATACTTTGTACTATTACTATGGCACTTTTTACATAAAACTTAATAATTACATGTATAGTTTATCTCCTCCCTTGTACTGTAAACTCTTCATATGCAGAAGCTGTGTTCATCTTTGTATCCCCCATAATCACTTAACAAGTTCTATGAAGAATGATTATTATGATGATAATTGATGATGATGGTAAAGAAAAAAGATGAGAAAAAGGAGGAGGAAGAGGAGACAACTTGGTGGTAAAGTGGATAGAATGAAAGAACTGAGTCAGGAAGACTCATCTGGAGTTCACATCAGGCCTTAGACATGTGATATCTGTTTGACCCTGGGTAAGTCACTTAAATCTCTTTGCTTCAGTTTCCCTATCTGTAAAATATGCTGGAGAATGAAATAGCAAACCACTCTAGTATCTTTGCCAAGAAAACTGCAAATGGGATCACAAAGAATCAAAAAAGACTGAGTAATGACAAAATGATTTTTATTTGAAAACAATAAGGGCACTTAATTATTTAAGTAAAGATTTGGGTTTGAATTATAGTTCCGTTGCATGATATGAGAATGATCTGGGATGTTGTCCAAGTAGGGAAAGTTGGCTACCAGCTAAGTGGCAGAGTAGATACAATCCTGGGTCTGGAGCAGGAAGGACCTGAATTCAGATCCAACGCTATCTACTTACTAACTGTGGGACCCTAGGCAAGTCACTCAACTTTTGTCTGCTTCAATTTTCTCCTCTTAAAATGACTATAATAACCTACTTCTCAGGGCTGTTGTGAAGATCAAGGAATATAATGGAACCATTATGGCATGATTGCATTATGGTGAAGTTTAAGTGCCTTTAAAATTTTTAAGTCTTAGTCTTAATCTTAATATCTTTGAGACCTTGGGCTTGACTTTGGGTCTGTGGCAAATTGCATAGCTGCCTATTATCAGTAAGATCATTGTGTTATTTGATAATGTATTATTGTGGTTTTACTTTTCACTAGGATTTGATATTTAAAACAGCTTACAAATCAGTATATACATATATGTTAATAAAATAGTTGTTAGTAATATGACTTTGTAATTACAAATAATATTCATGCCCTTATGCCTTTGTCCTGTCCTGTCAAGCAGCCTGTTAAAAGCTGCTCAGGAATGCCTTAATAATTACCCACTCCACTTATCTTGCCAAACTTGTTTTGTGCTAATGAGTGGGAAGGAGACTAGGTCTATGCTAAGAATAACATTTTTCATCTAAAGATCTCAAAGCACCTATCAGGTACTACTTGGCAGCAATTCTTATCTTCATTTGCTGATAAGGAAACTGAGGCTTTGGGTGGCTAAATAACTTTCCAGTTATTCTTCCTGACAGTTAGGGAAAGAGGCACTCCATCTGTTCTCTTCTTTCAGTTTACAATTGGGCTACTAAGGACTACATTAAAAAAATAAAGCAGCCTAGAACTAGATTCTCACTGCCTATTTATTTCCTTATTTATACTTATTAAGTTTTGAATAGACTCTGATTTTTGTGGTTTGTATTTGTAGGCTTTAGACTTAAAGGGCCCTCAAGATCATTAGGCTCCCAAAGTTTCTGAGAACCTTTTTATAGCACTTAATATGTTTGTATTAATTTTAGAAAACAAATAAGAATTCAGGTTTCTATGAATTCAGTACCGTTTCTATTGTTTCTGGATGGTTTAGTGGATAGAGCACCAGTCAGGAGGACCCGAGTTTAAATTTGTGGCATTTACGGTGTGACCTTGGGCAAGTCCCTTAACCCTGATTGCCTCCCATCTCCAGTCTCCTGGTTCATATCTGACCACTGGACCCAGATGACTCAGGTGGAGAAGGGCAGACTGGAGATTCGGCTCAGCCCTAACTCACTGGCATTCAATTCCCATGTTTATCATGATAACACAGTCTTCTTCAGAATGAAGGACAAACAACAGCAACAATTTGGTGTCGTAGAATTGGGGGTCAAAGGATTTTGTTTGCATCCCTGGCTTCTGTAGGGATCAGCTGGGTCACTTTGGGCCAATTATTTGATCACTGATCCCCCCCACCCCCACCACCATAAATGAGTATACTATTTGCATTACTCCTCCCATAGAGATTTTGGGGGGAAAGTACTCTGTAAACTTCCAATACAAAAAGTATGATTCTAAGAACTCATTTTCCAGGCGTGGAGGAGGGAGGCATAGATGGGGAGGAAAGTTGACTTTTCTTCCCCTGATTTGGCAGGATCCTGCTCGTTTAAATTTCTGCTTCTTCGGTGTCATTTAGTTTTACTGTCCTTCCTTTCTTTCTGATGAAACAAAGTGCATTGTCTGCTAGTGGGACTCAACCCTTGATGCAGTCGATTTTGGCCATGTGGCTGGTCCCAATCACTGTTCCTTCTCTCTGCTCTGGCTCAGCGTAGTCTTAAGCAATGCCTCCGGATTCCGAGGAGGGAGCCGAGTTTTAAGAGGTTCTGACACGGTGGTGGGGTGGGGGTGGGGGGGAGCCCGGAGAGTTCAGGGTCTTTTCCTTGTGCTTTGATCGGCCTGCGGCTAGCTAAGTAAAGTCACGCACGTCCTTCCCACGTCCTGGGAAAACCTTCTAGAAGGAGGAAAAGTGGCAACTGCCTAATGCAATTGAAACTCTGGTGTCGGTGGCACCTTTAAGGACCGGAGACTGGCTGGTAAGCTCAGCCTCCTTTACAGCCCACCTCTGAACTCTGATTGACAGAGTGCCGGGTGAGGAGGAGGAGAAGGAGGCCGAGGAGGAGGTGATGTGAGGGAAGGAGGGAGGAGGAGGGGCTCGTCTTTTCTGAGATGGCCAATCAGGGCAGGGGGGCGGGGACCCAGGCCCCCTCCTCCCCTCCCTCTCTCCTCCTCTGCTTCCCAGCTTTCCCTCCCCCCTCCCCACTCCTCCTCCTCCTCCTCCTCCTCCTCCTCCTCCTCCTCCTCGTCCTCCTCCTCCTCCTCCTCCTCTCCGGCTGTGGTTTTCTGTGTCAGTTTTCAGGAGTCCGGAGCCTGAGCTAAACAAAAGCAGAAGGGGCTGTTGGAGTTTGCAGAGCCGCGGAGAGGAAGGGAGGCTCTCTGTGCTTTGCCTGCTGCCGCTGCTGGGGGAGATCTGGCTTTTGCAACAGCCCACCCCCTTTGAGATCACTCTGGCTGGGGGTGGGGGTGGGGGGGGTGGCGGGGGGTGGGGGGGAAAGTTTGCATTGCAATCCCCCAGCCTTCCTCTCTTTTCTCCAGATCAATGCATATTTGCAAAAGGATTAAGCCACAGATTTAAGCTCCGAGAGCCCATTCCTGCTTTGCCAAGGAGCCGGGACTAAAAACAAGCCCCCAAATCCAGCTCTGATTTCTTTTCACCAAGTGGGAAGGTGGTTTATTTTTTCTTGCTTTTGGGAGTCAACACCCTTCCTCATCTGCCCTCATCCCCACCCTCACCCTGCAACCCTTTCGCGCCCCCCCTTCCTCTCCCCACTCCCCATCCTCCCACCATCCTCTAAAAGAGGCAAAGGGATTTTTTTTTGGTCCCCCCCTTCCCCCCCCCAACCTTTATTCTGAGAAGGATTTGGAGAGAGCTTGAACGATAAAGAGCCTTGGTAGTCCCAAGGAGCCGCGCGGCGGAGAAGAGGAGGAAAGAGGGGCTGCTGTAGCCTGCGGAGATGGATGACCAGCCCAGGTTGATGCATTCCCATGCCGGGGTGGGGATGGCAGGACACCCCGGCCTGTCCCAACACTTGCAGGATGGGGCTGGAGGGACCGAGGGGGAGGGGGGCAGAAAACAGGACATCGGAGACATTTTACAGCAGATCATGACCATCACAGACCAGAGTTTGGACGAGGCGCAGGCCAGGTGAGGCTCAGGCTTTTCTTTTTCATTTCTTGGGGAGGTTTTATTTGTTTGTTTATTTTTTTTTCCTTCGGGGCGGGGGGGCGTGGGGAACAATGGGATTTGAATCACTACAGCGCATTCTTTTGGGGGGTTATTTCTTTTCCCGTTCTGTGGAGCGACTACATGGCGGAGGAGTAAGATTTGCAGGAGTGTTGTTATTGAAAGTGTAATCGCCCATGCCGTGATGTGTCTGTATACATATTCTATGCGTGTATATGTATATGAACACAGAACCCGAGGCTCACATTATCTGGGCTTGCCGGCTGATCACCCCACGGCCCTCCACACTTTTTACTGCCTTTTAAAAAAAAAGTCACCCACAGAAGGCAGAAATGTTAAGTTTGGACCAGCATTCCCCATCTTCCTGTGGGGTACCCCCCACATCTCAGGACAACATGTCCCAAGAACACTTTTATTTGCTAAATTCTAAGTTGTCTAATTCAGATCGTTTGGATTTTCTTTATTGACTCAAGAGAGGAAAAAAAATTCTAATTTCCATGTTCTCTTTTCGTTCCCTTCCCCCCACGACCTCCCTTCTGTCTGTGGAACAGGGTATTTCTTTGTCAGTAGTTGTCAGCTATCCAGAGAATATTTTGCATATACTTAATGCTCTCTCTTAAGGGGGAAAAATGGGCCGTGGAAAGGAGAAAAATGGAATTTTGCTTGTAGATCTGTTGATCAGCTTTCTAAGACTCAGGGGAAAAAAATCACCTGGATTTTGAATTCTAATTTGGGTCAGTTTCCTAAGGTGCACTGACATAATTATACCAGCTATTTATGTTTCTGCAAAAAAAAAAATCTATCTATCTATATTTAGACACAGAACTCAAGATTGCTCTTTCCTCTCTTCCTCCTTCAGGAGCACCTGAAGGTAGGATGCCAGAAATCATAACTGAGACCGTGTTGACTCCACGGGGCTTGAGGATGTTCCTTGAGGAAATATAATGACCAAAAGTGCAGTTTTTCAACTTAAATCAGCGCCAAGAAATTGGTATCTCTTACTGGAAATTGGATTTCAAAATAAAAACAGGGAATGCTCAACAATCCGGTCCAAAAGCTTTCCCTTCCCCAACTCCTGAGGGAAAAAAGCAACCTCAAAACAAAATAAAGAAGTCTAATTTCACTTAGATCTATGGGGTTGTCCAGTCTTGGAAAGCAGAATCAATCACAGAAGTATCCCCCCCCCCTTCTTTTACTTTGGAAACGTTTTGAAGAATTTTTCTTTAAAAAAACAAAGAGAACAAACCTTAAATCCCTTGGTTATTTTGAGGCTTTATTACACGATTTAAGAAAGTGAGAATTTTGAAATGATAGCTGGAGAAGAAACAGCAAAAAGCAGAGATTGAATGAATTATTGTATTATTTTAGCTGCAAGCACATGCAACACGTAACTCAGAAGTAAGGGGGATGGAGAGGCTGTTGAAAAGTTGGGAAGGTTTAAAGACCCTTTCCCCAAATATAAAGGGAGTGATGGGGGGATGTAGTTCTTTAAAATCCACTGGTACCTTTTTATATTTTTATGATCTGAAGAAAAGATGGTAGGTGTGGTAAGAGTTTTCAATAGCATTTATATTCTGAACTGGGACAAATTACTTCATTGCATCGGTTCAGAAAAACACATACCAACAAATTACTTTATTAAGTTTGAAATGAGGAAGAATGGAGATGAGTAGACACTAAGACATCTTTCTGATATTCTCATATGTATGTATGTGTGTTGGTGTGTATGAATATATATTATATGTATTTGCACATATATGTATAAACTAAGGAGACAACTCATCTTGGAGTTCAAAGAACTAAATGGTGCAAAAGAGATTAGACCTGATGTTGGGATGGAAAAAACCCATCTCTCCTTCCCCCTCCCCCACAATCAAATAGTGTGTAAATGTCAACCTTTTAAAATTGCAATTATTTTTGTTTGTATTCAGATAGGTGTACAATTAAAGGACATTGTAGAAACCAATGAAAAGGTGTTAATACCTGCAGAAAGACACTCACTTCTTCCCTTTCCTTCACCCCCCCACCGAGAAGAGGTTGTTGAAATTGCCACTTTACTACTTCCTCCTTGGTTGCTAAGCCTAAGGAGTGTCTTTAGTAAATAATATAAATTGTATCCAGTTTCCCTTTTTCTCATTCATTCTTTGACCAAGGGCATTTATTATTTATGAAATATGTGGAATAGGTATTATATGTTTTAGGTACAAAGGCTTATGTTCATTTGGATACTTTTACAGTTTGGGACTTCTGTACAGGAAATAGAAAACGTGCTTCTGGCTTCTCTTCCCTGGGAGGAAAGAGTTGATTTGATTGCATAGCCATAATTATTTTTAACTTTCAAAGGGATTTTTAAAAAAAATCATGTTTTTTGGTACCAGAGGCTTATATTAATCTTTCTGTGTTAATTTTGGTTGGTAAATAGAGGTCCCATAATTCATAGACTGAATATGTTATATTTTGTTTCCACTAAAAAAAATAATCCTTCTACTCTGAGTAATTACAGAGAAAAATCAAGAGAAAAGGTATTGTTTTAATCCTCAAGTTCATAGTGAGCATAAAAACAACCTAGTAAAGAACCAGTCCATAAGGCAGAATCGGTTCCTTTTTTCCCCCCCTATGTGTGCAAGGTCCTAATTGTAAATAATTGAATTTCAACACCTGCAAATAAGCTGTGTGTGCACAAGAGGTATAATGTGAACATAGAGAAATGAATTTATTCCCCATATGTGTATGTTTGCCCCTGGCAATGCATTTCCATAGTCTTTAACTTGGGGACTGAAATTTTATAAATTGACAGTTCTGCTCAGAAGACCTTTCAAGCATCTTATGTTTATGAGGATGTGGGGGGAGGGGGCGTCTGCAGAATGAATTTGAACACACGGATGAATTCAATTTGGAAAGCAAAGAAAGACCTTAAAGCTGTGGATGGTGAATAAGAAGTAGATCTTGGGCTGGGTTATTAACCCATGCATTTGGCTTTTCCTCTGTTAATTGCCCTCCGTAGAAGTATTGGTTTAGGAAGGCCACTTTATTGCAACTGCTTTTTAAAAACTATTCATAAACAGGCATAATTTAGGTTCATTCTGTTCTGTAGTTAAGCCCCCTCCTTTCCCTCTCTTAATTAACATGATTTCTTTTTCCGTGGTGGGACTCTGTACATTAAGTCATAAAAACAATTGGAGCATGCCACAGAGTTATGCTTAGGATATAATTTTGGCTAAACGTTAGGAATTTTTCTTTCCCCCTGTGCATTATCAGCAATTTGATCTTGAAAGTTCACCTAAAGCTGCGGTGTTATAATGTTGTTTCTTTCTTACAGGAAACATGCTTTAAACTGCCACAGAATGAAGCCTGCCTTGTTTAATGTCTTGTGCGAAATCAAAGAAAAAACAGGTAGGGATGGGTTTCTAGTCTCTTCATCGTTGTTTTCTTTTTCTTTTTTCTCTTTCTCTTTCTTTTCCTTGGTCAAATGGCTTCGCTAACCTCTTGCCCTCTGATTGAGGCAATTCTATTTTCTCTCTCTAAAAAAAAAAGTTTGTTTTTTTAAATGAATCAGTTGTCTAGTTTGATTTAAGCCCAAGAATTCCAGAATAAAGGATGTGAGCAGGGTATTGTTCTTTTCCAAATCAACCTTATTTTTCAACATTTAGGACTATCCCCGGGATTACCTCTAGAAAAAAAAATCACCAAATTTGCATAGAGAGTGAAGCCTGTAGGTTTCACTAGGAAGACTTTCCTTTCCTCCACCCCACCCCTAGGGTCTTTGGCTTTCTTGATGGGGGGGGCTAATGATAGGTGGGGGGGTTCATTAAAATGGCGAGTCTTTTGGAGAAAGACATTCTGAAAGTGAAAGTCCATTTCCTGGGGAGAGCCTGTTTTGATTGATAGTAAAATGTATCTTATTAAGAATGAGGGCCCTTTTAAAGTTTTCCTTTCACTCCTTTTTCCTAATTAAAAAACCCAAATCAGCTGCTTCTTGGAAAAGCCAAGTCAGGGTGTCTTGTCAAATGTCTCTGCAGAAACCTCAATATCGGATTAGGTGATTGGTTAGTTTAGGATAGTATCATTTTATGGCTGAGAGATTCTTGGGTTTAGGAAGGTGGAATGACATGAGGATACTTATTCTGATGTTTTCTTACTTTCTAGACCTCAAACCTTGGACTAACAGCACTTATAGTGCATCCCAGGAGAGCATTTAAAATTTAAAAGCAACAATTAAAAAATTGCAGGCATCAATCAGAGGTGTTCTTAAACAACAGATGCTAGGGGAGGGCGTTTAGGAAAATACTATTGTTTGTTTATTTCAGTCCTTTGATTTTCCTAGGTGGGCAAATTCCTACCTCGAGGACCATAGGAATTAAAGAGGCAGCTGGAAAATTGGGGATGGGGAGGGGGTGGGATGATCCTGAAGGGTCAGATATGGAAAAGAAGAGGCTCTTCTTTCTTTTTCTTCTTTCTTCTTCTTCTTCTTCTTCTTCTTCTTCTTCTTCTTCTTCTTCTTCTTCTTCTTCTTCTTCTTCTTCTTCTTCTTTCTTCTCCTTCAACTACTAATACCACTCTTTTTTCTTCTCTTCTGTTTCTGTTTCTTTTCTTCTTTTCTCTTCTGTTTCTTCTTTTTCTCTTCTATTGCTACTACTCTTTTTTCTTCTCTTCTATTTCTTTTAATTTTCTTCTATTTCTTTGTTCTCTCTTCTGTTTCTTCTTTCCTGTTTCTCTTTTTCTTTTCTTCTTCTTCTTCTTCTTCTTCTTCTTCTTTTTCTTCTTCTTCTTCATCTGCTTCTTCTGTTTCTTCTTCTGACTCTCTCATTTTAGAGCAGTGCAAAGTACCTGACATTTTATTTATTTATATATTTTTACAACAAGGAGCATAACAGTCAATAATTCATATCTAAACCATATAAGCAAGGGCATGACATGAATGAAAGTGACAATAAATATGATTGCATGCCCGCTTGATATACATTGATAGTTACACATAAAGGGGGGGGAGGATGTAGGGAGGGTAAACAGGGTAGCTTTCTTTTGAGCAATTCATCCCCATGCCCTTTCTTAAATAAATAAATGAATGCTTCAAAGTGTGAGAAACTGATTAAAAATGTGATTATTTGACTCTTGAAGTATATCTAAAATGACTACAGCCCTTTGTTGAATGTTATTTGGACAGCTTGTAATCTAGACAAAGCACCTAAGCAAAGACATTCAACCCGCTGAAGTCCTTAAGGTTGCATTGCCAAAGTCTAACCTTATTGGGAAGTTGTTAATTACATTACTCCAGAGACTATATAATAGATTATATAGACTGTGCATACACATTTCAAAGTACTTTTATTTTTTGATACTGGGGGTAGCTAATATGCCTCATACTCTGAATTTATTTCCTGAGAGTGAAGGGAAAAATACCAAAGTTTATATGTTACTGACTTTTCCCCTTCTCTTTTATTCTTCATCATTTTTCCCCTCTGTATTTTCCTTCTTCATTAGGCCTAATGACATTCTTTTGAATATTTGAGCCACTGATATTCCTGTCCCTCAAAAGAAAATCAAAACTGGACACTACTGCCGGTTCATTTTTTTTTTCTCTGAAGACGCAAAACCACAAACCAGCCGCCTGAAAGTTATATGTGATGGGGCTGTCTGAAAAGAATATAGGTTTTGAAGATACTTCATTACATTTCTGGGGCCAGGACACAAAATCAGAACCCTTAGACTTTACATAGTGATGAAGATGGCTATTCTAGTCTTCCAATTAAAGTCTATATGGGACAGTAGATCAAAGTTAGATAGTGTAGCTAAAGACTCACTACAGGTATTGGATTAGGTTTCTATCTCTTTAATGTTGACTGTAATATCATGATAAGAATTCACTGTATGCTTAAGGATAAAAATCATCTTATGGTTTTAGAAAAAATAATAGTCTGCTTAAAATAATGTTTGACCTTCTTCATATTAAAACAAAAATAAAAATAAAACTCGTTCTGAAAGAATATGAGCTGTAAAAGGTAGGGACTATTGGTCACGGTGAGTTAGCATTGCTGAAGAGGAAGTAAATGGGAAGATAGATTCCAGGACAGGGGAATGCTCTGGGCAAAGCTAAAGATTTAGATATTTTTTTTTGACTTGTGTTCTGAAGGGCCAAGATGAGGTAGATAGAGGTGCCATAGCAGGGAGAAATGAGTAGACCCCAGTGGTATGTATATCTTCCATGGTAAGGTAGGTGTTATCTATGATTTCTTGCAAAGAACCTCTCCAATTCCAGAACATGATTAGTACGTGACTCAAGAGCTGCTGTAGACTCCGTAATGTGATGGTATATCTTTCATGGGGTTAATGTGTCGGAGAAACATAAAATGTCTGTAAAGTTGCCCAAGCGTTCTTTTCGACACAGAGATACCGAAGCGATCCTGTTAGCGCACTCATTCCTTCGTTGTTTGGGGAGCCCTTATTGCCATTACTTTTACCCTCATTTCCCTTCTGGGAATATTTTCAGTGCTTCCATCTTGTGGGTGACTGGGAGTTGGTGGTTTTCTTTGTCAATTTAAAGTTCTGATATTTGTCTTTCCCTGGGTGAAATTCTTGAACTTCGATTATTGTTAGATGTACAACTCAGAGAAGAACACAGTAGTCATGATACTGATTTATTCCTTTGTGCTATTTATAGTTCTTTTTGTTGGAGGTTTGAGAGGTAAAAAAGAAAAACTTGCTCGCACTGACTTATATGCCTTTTAGAACTTTAAAAAAACAATTAGGCGGCACTGTCTAAATTACAACTGATTGATCGATACTGAAGACCGAAATTACAGTGGGTATATTTTTTTTAAATGTATGTAAGGCTCTTTGCTTCAGGGTGCGGGTGGGTCATTATGATGCCCTTTTTTCCCTCTTTAATAAGGATTAAAACACTAACAAAAACACTTGGATGGCAAAGTGTTAAAAAACAAAACAAAACAGTGTCAGCCTATATTTCAGCTACATGTGTGTTATACTACTTTCTCATTGTGAAGACCCATTAGAGAGACGGAATACAGTATATGGGACCATTTAATATGACTTTATCTTTGGTCTTAAGAACTATTTCTTGTCATCTGACAGATTAGCAGTAGGATCAGGAGTAGGAGAGAGAGAAAATAGGGGAGGAGGAGAAGCGTCAAACAAATTCCATTTCTTAAAAAGACCTTGAATAATTTTTCCCCTCCTGAATCCCCTGTTATTTGTCTTCTTTGTCAAAATGATGAAGGTTTTAAAAGTAGGAAAAACATTCAAATTTTTTTTGGGGGGGGGATGCAGTTTACTAAGCAGAATATTTATAGCTGGCAATGAATAGCTGCAATTGTTGTGAATAGTTTTTAATTTTAGAACATAATAGCTATATCTGGCACTTTGCAGCCCTTTTTCCTCTGTGCATTATCTTTATCGAAGTTAAATCAAATCATTGGAGGAGGTAAATTTTTTTTCTCCTTAACACCCCTTTGTTCTCTTTCTTTCTTTTTTCTCTCTGTGTTCAATTAACACCCCCATCAGAGAACTGTAGTGTATTTTTTTAAATGCTTAATACCGTATTTCACTTCTGACACCCTCTCTTATTATTCTCGCCTGCCTTTTCTTTTTAATATAGCAATTACATTATGGGGTTTCTCCCCCCCCCTTAAAGCACTGGAAAATTGTGTGTGTGTGTGTTTGTGTGTGTGTGTATGTGTGTAGGTGCATTGGGGGGTATTGTGGAGGGAAGCTGTATATTGCAAAGGAAATGTATCTGATGATTTTGGGCCTTGGGCAGGGGGCAGAGAAATAACTCCAAATGATCTAAAGTGTTCTCTGATCAGATTCCTTCTGGGAGTCAAGGTAGCAGGAATGACTTTTCTGAGATACTTGTCTTTAGCGAGCAAATGCTAGCTTAGCTTTTTTGTCTTCTGATAAAAAAGGAGACACTATTAAATCCCATGGATTAAAAAAATACAAATTGTTATTTTTAGAGAAGAAAGAATGGAAGTTGAAGGAAAAAAGTTTCAGTCTAACACTTAATACAAAAAATGTGTTTTTAATGGAGAGGTAGAATGGTTAGGGATTGTATTATTTATTAGAAATATCAATTCTAGTGATAGAGTTAAGGCAGTGGGACATTCTGGGGGACATTGAGTAAGATGAGTTTATCATGGACGATTCTCAATAAACCGTTCTGGCAGAGTATCTATCTAATGCATTTTGAGAGTATAGGTTTAGCAAGGCAAAAGGAGAGGAAAAGATTATTGGTAACTCTCTGAAGGGTCATGGGGTCAGAAACGTTCCAGCTACAGTCATTTCCAGAAATGTAGGACTTATGTGTGCTGGAGTAGTTGGGACAGGAATGGGGAAGCAGAGATTGAAACCAAAATGAAGGAAGTGGAATTGGATATATGAGATATGTGTGTGTGTGTGTGTGTGTGTGTGTGTGTGTGTGTGTGTGTGTGTATGTGTGCATGTATGCTAAAATACAAGATTACTGTCCAAAAGGGTTTGGTTTGACTGTTATATCTCTTGTGCTCTGGGACTGAGATGGGTAGATAGACCCAGGGCTGCCCTGGATAAGTGAGGGTATCTCCTTGTTCTAACTGAGGAGGAAAGAATATGGGCTGCAGCTCTGGATGGGCTGAGGGTGGCATTGCCTGCTTGTATAATTACAGCTCTCTGCTGGTCCTCAGGCCCTTTCTACTGCTATTTGCTGCTGTGGCATGCAAGGCCACAGCTGCCTCTCTCTGTAGTCTCTTTCCTCATTGAAGAGGTCGAACTTTATTTTTGTTTCAAAAGAAATCTCCAAGCAAACAAACAAAACCAAACTCAGAGTGCATTCAAATTAAGGAGAGTTGATTTAGTTATTTTTCTATATTTAAAATAGAATATTGGTTTCTTTAAGAGACCTGGATTCTTCAAGTCATTATTAGCACATATTGTACTTACTTTTGTTCTTTCTTACTTCCATCCTTTTTCAGATGCTTTTTGTTGTGTTGACCATTTACTCGGGCTCTAACCTAGAGCTTTGGAGTTTTGATTTTTGTTTTTGTATTTTTTTTAAAGCATCAGTCTGAGAATCCAAAGGCCAGAATTCCAACTTGGGTTCAGCCAGTTCTCTTCCCTGGGTGGCTCTGTGATCCTGGGCCTAACAACTCCCATGTTTGAGCTCCTCAGTACAGCACAGGTCCTATGAAGATAATTATCCCTGACATTCTCCCCCTCAGCCTTCCAAGGGGGTGTGGTGACAGTTAATGAATGCAGCAATTGATAAATAAAAATTGGTAGAGAATTAATGAGATGTTTGCAAAGAGCTTTGGTCTATATAAACAAAATATGTTATAATAGTTGTATGAAAGTAATAAAATTAGAGAACGTGGCCTATTCTGTTTTTTACTTATTGTTAACTCTTTTGGGACAGGTGAGTGCCTTTTACTTACAGGGATACACTAATTTTTTTAAATTGCTTCATTAGTATATATTAAATGGTAGTGTTTCAGTATCTATTCCATAGAAGATTCTGATATGTTCTTATTTACTGTTTTTGTATCTGAGTATTTTCCCTGATTGGTGCTGGTCTAGTCCAATCCTGAAAACAGAATGTTGTTTATTGGTGGGAAGAATGTAATAAAGTCCCAGAGTCCTTCTTCTGCACTACAACAGTAGTTTGTTAAAAGTCAAGTAGCTATCTCTTAATTATCCATGGTAATGAGAGATCAAAATGGACATCGATAATTCAGTAGCTGCTTTTTAATCCATGGTTTGAACCATATCTTTTGCTTAATCTTTTCTCATAAATGCCAAAAAGCAATATATTGAATTTGAGATTTACTTCTTTTTGTTTCTCCTATCTACACTCTCTTGGAGGTGCTAATGAGCAGTGAGTATACTTGTCCTGGAAGGTAGCAGGCACTTTAGGGAGAAAATAGGAAAGGGGAACAAGGAAAGGCAACAAATTTCTTACATATCCCTCAAATGGGGAAATAACCTTTGAAAATCTAGAGCTGAATGTATTGCTTAATGGCGTTTGTTTGTTTTTTTTCTTTAACTCTGGAGACCTACCCAGAAATTGTGAATGAAGAAAGGCTGAAAGGAATATATGACTGTGGAAAGCAGGAAAATTATATATAAAGTGAACTGCCATAGTAGTAATCATTTCGATCTGCTGTTCCTTAATTTAGGAAAAAGATTGCCCCAAGACTAAGTAAAAAGCATTGGTCATAGATCTGTGGGGTCCTAAACAGAATTATAAAGTAGAGAAAATGTTGATCTTTGGGACCCTTAGCCACCCTTTTCTTTGAAATCTCAAGCTTTCAGTGACATCCTTTCTCTCTATTTTCCCCTTATGCATCCAGTGCACTCATGCTGGGTCTCTTTTCTCTCTTTCTGCCTTTCCCCAACAAAACTTGCTTTCAAAATCTGGTAAACTTATTTACACTGAAGTGTAAATGAATGATAAGTTTTAATATGCTACTTCTTAGGGGGTATATTTACATTTTAATAGGGAACAAAGTCTTATAACAAAGAAATGTCTTTAATTAGCAGAATTTCTACTAAAAGAGAACAGGGATTTTCTTTGGGGGGGGCTATAAAGGGAGATGTGTACGTTGAAGGCCTTCCGGGCATGTCTGATATTCTGCTTTGTAGGTGTCTGTTTAATGTGGCAATCTTGAAATGTGTATGTTGAGGTGCATCAGCTCTATTTCCCTCCTACCCTACCTGGGTACTACTGGGCCATATCCTTATTTCTAAAAGTTTGTCAGCATGAGGAAGGAAAAAAAAAAGATCCTCAACAGCAGCTTTGCTGGGAAAGTCCTTGGAACTCAAAGAAAAGAACACCAGACTGGTTGCAAAATGGGCCAATCCTCAATTTGGCATCAATTAGGTCCCCAATTTACCCTTGCACTCTGGCTGGCTCTTTAAACTAGGACAAAGCAGTCCTGCTGTGGGAGCCTCCCTTCTCCCCAGCCTTTCCTTTCCCAATACAAAAATTTGGTTTAAGAGTTATGTGGTGGTTAAAATTTTCAGAATAGTAATAAAAATATCTAATACTACTTCATGGCCATTATTACTATTTTCTGCAGTAAAACTGCGCAAAATGTGTTTTGAAGTGGGTATTGTATATGCCTCACTCTTCTTTCTCTCCATTGCTATTTTTCTGCTTTCAGTTCTTGACTCTTCTTCCTGATGTATTGTTTTCTTATCCTTAATGGAACCTGGGGGACTCCCTAAAAGAGGGTGTTATGCAGGTGCTGCCATCTTGCTTGTTATGTTAAAAGCACATGGAAGCAAACTCCATGGTCTCTGGGCAAAGACCTTAACTTGGGTGAGAGGGGATACATACTTTTTGATTCTTAATTGTTTCTTCTTTTTTACAACCCTCCTGCTTTTTTTCTAAGACTGTCAAGTGAAAATAGCTTTAATTGGATTAAAGCTATGGGTGCATTGTTCTGCATAGGACTTTCATGACTGATACTAGGTTTTCCTCTGGCATTCTATTTCATTTAGTTGATTCTATGATGTAAAGAAAAATAATGTCTTCTCATATATACTTCATGTCTATCCAGTTCTAGGTTGGATCACTTTTTTTAAGAAAGATTTTATTTATTTTTGAGTTTTGCAATTTTTCCCCCCTTCTTGCTTCCCCCCACAGAAGGCAGTCTGTTAGTCTTTACATTGTTTCCATGGTATATACTGATCTGAGTTGAATGTGAAGAGAGAGAGAAATCATATCCTTAAGGAAGAAAAATAAAGTACGAGATAGCAAAATTACATAATAAGATATTGTGTTTTTTTCTAATTTGAAGATAATAGTCTTTAGTCTTTGTTCATACTGCACAAGTCTTTCTCTGGATATAGATGGTATCCTTCATTGCAGACAGCCCCAAATTGTCCCTGGTTGTTGCACTGATGGAACGAGCAAGTCTATCAAGGTTGATCATCACTCCCATGTTGCTGTTAGATTATACAATGTTTTCTTGGTTCTGCTCATGGAGATCACTTTTGAAAACTGAGGTGTGGGGGCAGCTAGGTGGCGCAGTGGCCTTGGAGTCAGGAGTACCTGAGTTCAAATCTGGCCTCAGACACTTAATAATTACCTAGCTATGTGGCCTTGGACAAGCTGCTTAACTCCATTGCCTTGCAAAAACTAAATAAAAAAAAAAACTGAGGTGTAGTAGGCTTAGAAAGTATTGGGCCTTAGTAGATAGATAATTTGATTGATGGATGGTTAGATGGATGGATAGATAGATGGATGGATGGATGATAGTATTCTTAATGGTGAAGATATAGGGCCTTCTAATAGGAATTAAAATATTTGGCCTTGGTTTTTGGTGAGTGACCTTTGGTAAGGTATCCTGCTGTTCTTCCTTCATCTTATTCACATAGCTATTAAATGGAAATTATATTTGTCTCCCATATACCTAATGTGAAGCTTGTATAGAATTTAGTGTAATAATTACATCAAAGGGTCCTAGCTCTGTGTGTGGGGGGTGGGGGGGTGGGTGTGGGTGTGGGTGTTTGTGTTCTTGATTTTTGGGATCCTCAGTCTCTGTTTTCTTTCAAATTTCAAGTTTTCTCTCCCCACCCATGCATTCATGATGAGTCTGAACCTCCATTGACTTGGCTCCTGAGGTCTCTTCCAAGTTGTAATGTTCTATGGACTTGACATCCTTAAAATATGATAGTAGATGAGATTAGAAAGATAGAGTTTATCTCATGCTTTGAGCTGAGGTAAAAAGGGGATATATTTAACTGGTGGTCCTGTGCTTTTAGGGCAGATGAGGATGAATGTGGTGGTTCATCTTTCTCTGTAGCTCGGGGTTTTTCTACATTTTTTTTTATTAGCCAATTTGAGTCTTAGAGTGTTTGTTATTCCAACAGATACACTCTGTAATTGTCATTGTTACTTGACTTGAAACTCTATGCCCCTGCCTTTTATTGATAACAAGGAATGCTTCCCCAAAACTATAGTGATGAGCCAGAGCAAATGCCTGCTTATGAAGGTGACTTCTACCCATGTCTGTCTGGTATAAGAAATGTTAGAGGTTAGTGTGTGTGATTGGGTGTTGGTTGACCTCTTGAGAATTTTTTATTGGAAGACATGTATTAATGATCATTTACAAACAAAAATTATGGTATCAGGCCTGCAAACTCCCTTTTTATAGGGCATCCTCACCTCCAACTTCTCTAACCCTTAGGAGTGCAGTATCAGGAAGGTGCTGGGTAGTGGGGTGCTGTGGACAATTCGAGGGTATAAATTACAGAGCTTGGTGATGTCAAAACTTTTGTGTGCTGAATAAATCTAAGCCTTTGAGTCATGAGGCCAATTAGGGAGGGAGGGAGAAAGGAAGAGAGGTAAAGAGGAACAGTAGGGTGAAACAAAGTGATAGCGGAGCGGACTGGGAAGGGTTAAGGGGTCCCCTTGTGAAATGGAAACTTAGGTTAGTTTAAAAAAAAAGAAGGTAAGTGGATGAACATGGTAGCAAATCACATGACCTTGGACTAATAAGTGAGGCCCCCTTTTTAGACAGGATAATAACGCAGGGAACTGGGCCTTGGTAGACAGGCGTCTTCATCCCCCCCTCCCCGCAGCGCACTCTGCACAATTAGCCTTTCAGAAGTGGGGGCTGGGGGAGGGAGGGCAGAAACCCCCATATCAAATCTGTTTACTTAACCACAGGGCTGATTTACATGTCATTCATGACATAAAAGTAATGCACAGCCCACCTCTTGTCCCCCTCCCCCATATCTTCCTAATGCTGTCTCTTTTCCTCACATAGAGGTCCCCCCTCCTGTCTGTGCCCTCCCACTTAAGTAAGAGAAATTGCTCCATAAATTAGAGCAGAGTGAAGAGAAACCCAAGGACCACCAGTGTGTGGGCAGAGGACACAGGGACACCGGCTTGCCAGGCAGGCGGTCGGACTCCCCAGCTTCTCATCTTCCAGTCGGCCTTCTTTGTCAGCCGGATCTCTTAGACTGGGGGAAGAGTTTTCTTTCTCTGTTGTGTTTTTTTTCCCTAATTTCCCTATTCATCCCTAGTGCCTCTGTCTCCTTTCTGAGGCATCCTGCTGAGCCCTGGGGCACAGTGCCATAGACTAGTCCCTCTGGGTCTGACTCCCTGGGTATCTCTTCCCTCTCCCCTTCCCCAGCCTCTAGGAAACTCCTTCTGCACAGCTGACCCCCTGCTACCTCTCCTTGGAGCCTCCTTCTTCTCCCAGGGTGGTCAAGGGAGAAGATCCCCCCCGGGGAGAAAAACACACAGGAGCCATCATTCCTTTATTAAAAACCTCCTAATATGGACTTGGGCCGGGATAGCTTGGCCTCTCTGGATCGAGGGAGCTCTATGGCCTTCATGGGAGCTGCTGCTGCTGCTGCTGCTGCTGCCTGGCCTCGTTGGGGGACTGACGCAGGCTCAGACGCACTCCAGGGCCCAGGCAGCACAGACAGGAGGGGTGGCTGGTGTGTGAGCCACAAGGTAGAATGTGAGTGTCTGTTGCAGGTTCTTTCTCCCTAGGCTCTGCGGTTCTGTATTAAATGAATCAAATACTTTATAATCCAAAGTCCCTGGAGAAACCTTCCCTTCTTCCCCTGGCTCCATTCCTACAGAGGGCGGCAGCGGCAGCAGCAAGCAACCCTCATGTCGTCTTTCCTCTGGAGAGATTTTTTTTTAACCCAAAGAACCTTGGCTTACTTTAAACAAGGCTGACATTTGTTTTGGTTAAGCTTGGTCTGATTTCTTTAACATTTGAAACAGGTTTGAGTTCTGCAAACATACCCTGTTCTTCCAAGGCCGCTTTCTCTGTCTCAGAGAAATAACTAGAGGGGCCTCTAATCTGCTTTATTTTTACAAGAGTCTTGGGAAAATGGATAACCGTTCAAAAAAATCCCCCTGCATAGTTGCTGTCTCCTTTGACCCTGCTTGCTGGAGTCAAGCAGGAAGGGGCCATCATCATATTCATACCTAATCCATATTGGGTTATTTTTTTTTAACTTGCAAGCCTAGAAATGGGGGCCCTTGATTTTTATTACTTTATTATTATAACTGCTGCTATTATTGTTGCAACTACTTTTGCTGCTTTTGCTACCATATCAATCATTGTGGTTCATTGTTACTTTTTTAGGGCTGGTGGATGAGATCCAACATTGTACTTTTTATAAACTTTACATTGACTGGATGTCGAGGCAGCTAAATGTTAGAGTACTAGACCAGAAATCATAAAGAACTGAGTTCGAATGTTACCTCAGGGAAAGTCACTTTACTGCTCTCTGCCTGAGGTTTGTTGTGAACATAAATTGATATCTGTAAATGATAGCTATTACTATTATCATCATCATTATTATTATTGTTAGAATGAGGGTCAGGAAAGCTAGCCACTACCATCACTACATATATACCCAAACTGAAGGCTTCCTCTCTGTAGATTTTTATTGTGTCATATTGTCTGCCTAAGTCTGAAGAAGTGAAATCATACATTCTGGACCAGTTTCTAATCTCCAGTACCTTAGGGATATATGTAGAGGAAAAAAGTGTCAAATTAGAAGATCAGAGTTCAAATCTCAGATCTGATGTCCGACTTCAAATCTCAGATCTGATGCTTACTACCTCTTTGGTCTTGACAAATCACTTAATTTCTCAGAACCTCAGTTTTTTTTCTTCTGTAAAAGGTAGAATAGATCAACTCTAACATTCCCTATAGTTTCATTTTCTAAGTGTTTAGAATTGTATTTTTTTTTTAACTGGAGTTAGGAACAGACTCTAGACTCTTTGAAGATAGGCATTATTTTCATTTTTTTTACTTCTAATAGAAGACTTTGAACATAGGAGATCCTTTAGAAATTCTTGATGAGTTGATTTGATTTGTTTGATTGAATTGACTGTAGCTTGTTTTGAAGGTCTAATATGCTCACCCTTGCTAAAGGAGAAAATCTGCTCAGTATCTTCCATTTGGGCCATACAGTAATATTTGCTTCTTCAGTGTATAACAGTTCTTGCCTTTCCTTTATTTTCTTTCTTTGCACCTTTGAAAATGGTGATAGTTCAAATTATAATTATTATTAATTTTAATGCTTACTAGGATATTTCTAAATATTACACACTATAGCCTCTGCTAAGTAACTCTTCCAGCTCGCAAATTAAATGACAAAATTAAAAACAACCTAAAAACTCAAACATGTCAATCCTTGTGGAGTTAGTTTATGTTGTTAAGCTTTTTGGGGAGACATTCAGCTGATAGGAATTTCAAAGTATTTCTGTTCCTTTTTTTGTTTAATTATTAATTTTTTTTTAAATATACCTCATCCCTCCTCTGGTAAGTTATCTTAGGAGATGAGTTATTGACCAAAGTCATCTTTGATTCTATGATCTTTCTATGATCTTTCAGGAACTGGAGAAAATAGAAGCGCCGGGATACTGAACACAGACCAGTATTATCCTGGGGAAAATGAAAACTTTAAATCAATGAGTTTGAGGATACCCTTGGTAAAAATCTAGAATGAACTGCTAAATAGATGTTTTGTAAGCATGTTGAAAGGGAAACTATGATTACTGGAAATTTCTACTATTATAGCTCAAAGAGAAAGCTTTACCAGTCAGTCTAACTTTAGTTTTGTTTGTGTTTTTGAACAGGAGTACTAGATAGGATTGTGTGATGTTAATGGGATATTTAGCAAGTTTTTTTTTTTAACAAAGAATTTGTCATTCTGTCTTATGCTTTCATAACTGGATGATTGGTGATTTGGTGAATTCAAAACTGATTCAATATCTATATTTTCATTAAAATACTTTTTAGTTTAATGAATCACTGTGAGTTTTGAGCACAGGTTCTTAAACTGGGGTCTTGAATTAGTTTTAAAATATCTTAATGATTTTGTTTCAATATAATTGGCTTCTTTTGTAATGGTATTTTATGCATTTAAAAATGCATTTCCTGAGAAGAAAAGACTTTGTCAGGCCACCAAAGTGATCTCAGATCTGATACTTCGGTTAACTGGGAGATGTACCTCAGGTTTTATTTATGATCCTGTTTTATTTAACATTTTATGAAAGATCTGGGTGGAGAAATGAATGTAAATGTTTATCAAATTCATGGATAACTTAGAACTGAGAAGTGTAGGTAATTCATAGCAGAATCAGATCCAAAATAATGATAGACTAACTATAGCAATTAAATGTAATAGAAATAAATAGAAAATGATGAGATTAAGCTGGAAAAAAAAATCAGAATAAACACTCAACAAGGGAAACCTGGCTTAATGAGAGCTCCGGATGGAAAGATCTTGGAGTTTGAATTGACTGCAAACTCAGTGTGACTCAGCAGTGTGATATAGCAGCCCAGAAAGCTAATGTAACCTTAGGCAGCACTAATGGAAGGGGTAGTGTCCAGAAAATACCATCATACTCTGCACTGCTTTTGCTATACTTGCTATATTATTATATGTTTAGGTGAATGTGCTATATTGTTTTTGTTTGTTTGGTTTTTGGATGCTTCAGGCAAGCTGGAGGACCACTAGGATGGTGATAGAACTTAGTTGTGTGATATGAGGAATACATATGAGGGATTTTACCAAAAATCTAGCAATTATGATTATCTTTGGATATCTAAAGAGCTATCATAAAGTGAGGATTTAGTTGAATTTGTAATTCTTGAGGGTTAGGTGTACATTAGTAGATGTAATGAATAAAAGTTACAGGGTGGCAGATTTGAACCTGATTTAAGGAAAACCTTTCAATAATTTGTTGCTCAGTTGTTTTCAGTTGTTCCAGATCCTTCATACTGAAATATTCTAGAGTCATTTGCCTTTTCCTTCTCTAGCTCATTTTATAGAAGAGGAAACTGAGGCATATAGGGGTTAAGGGTCATCCAAGTTGGAAATGTCTGAGGCCAGATCTGAACTCAGGAAGATGAGTTTTCCTGACTCCACCTAGCTGTCTCTAACAACTAGAGGTATGCAAAAATGGAGTTCACTGTCTAATACCATGCTGTGTTCTCTGTGGCTAGAAATGTTCAAAGAATGGAGATCTAATCGGGAATTTTGTAGAATGAATTTGTGTATCAGGCAGTGCGTAGAAGGCTTCTAAGCCTGTTCTGGCCCTATTATTTCAGGTTTATAAGAGATAGACTTGCATAAAGGGGGAGGGAAGGGAATATCAACCTCTGTCTGTCTATCTATCTAGATAAATACATATAGAGAGACAGAGCTAAAGACAGACACACATCTGCATAGAAAAAACTTATGTGATAATGTACTAAAGTTTTTTTCCAACTATTATCTCTTTTGATCCTCAGAACAACTCTGGAGGTAGGCGATATTATTATTCATACTCTACAATTGCGGAAAGTGAAGTGACTTGCTAATGGTTCCATTGTGTCTGAGGACAAATTTGTATTCAGAAGAGTTTGAGACAAGATCTCAAACTTATAATCAAATGAAGAGATTAAGCCATATATCCAAATAAGAATATAATTCAGTGTGAAAGTATATAAAATGGAGGTGGCTAGGTGGTGCAGTGGATAGAGCACCGACCCTGGAGTCAGGAGTACCTGAGTTCAAATTTGACCTCAGACACTTAATAATTGCCTAGCTGTGTGGCCTTGGGCAAGCCACTTTAACCCTATTTGCCTTGCAAAATCCTAAAAAAAAAAGTGTACAAAATGTAATATGTATATGGTTTTTTAAGTGTCTGAGGACCGATTTGAAATCAGGAGAGTTTGAGACAAGATCTCAAACATAATCAAATGAAGTGGTTAAGCCATATATCCAAATAATAATGAATTCAGTGTGGAAGTGTTTAAATGTGATGTGTATATGGTTTAGACAAGAAAGGGTGAGGAAGCATAAGGGAAGTCATTTACATTAGCCTTGAAGGATGAGTAGAATCTAGTCATAGAACATGGGGAAGTTGGAAGAAGTATGATGTGTTTGAGGATTAGTGACTAAGTAGTTTGGTTGGAGTATTGCATTTATATGAAGAACTTGAAAGTAGGAGAATCAACATTTATCAGTGGAAAGGGTGCTAGATTCAGGGACCAAAGGCCATTGTTTGAATCCAGACCTTATCATTTACTTCCTGTATAACCTATGTCTGTTTCCATCTTTGTGAAAAAAAGGATCTGCTTCATTTGATTCCAAAGTCCCTTGCAAATTTCTATATCGGAAGTTAAGGCTGGTGTCCTACTGTGGGAGAAGGTAGATCTGGAATTCTGGACACTGGAAATAAGGAAATATTGGAGATTGTTGAAGAAGAGAGTAGTGATTTTCCCTTATCAAACATAGAAGATTCCCAAATAGTCTGATCTGATTGTGTTAGCCAATTTGGAACTTCTCTGAAAACCATTATTTAACACTAGTTTTATTAATTTTATAATAGAGAGAGTCACTAAATAGAGAAATAGGCCCTGGGAGTAAAGCTATGTAGGAGGTAGGGAGAAGAAACTAGATGAGTGTAGAATATTTCCCGTGGCATACTTTGCCTCTTAAGTGACATTGTTATTCAGCTCCTGGAGGTAGAGGTTGGTTTTAAAGGTCATCCTCGTTCTGAGCTAACATTTCATTTCCACACTGGGTGATTACATGCAGAAACAGGTTTTGGTTGGTGCAGGGGGTTCTCCAACTTCTTGTCTAGTCAGCCTGGAAAATGCTCGTGTCTTGTTTCTGTTCATTTCCTTCCTCTTACATTCCTTTCTTTGCCCCTGTTTGGGGCCTCCTCCTTTCGAAGCCCCCCCCTCCCACCCCTCTTTCGTCCAGTTTGCTATTTACCCACGCAGGGACCTGGGACCACTTGGCATTTCCCAGGGTGGCTGAAATTTACCACCTGCTGAATAGGCATTCTGTGACATTTGCTCACCTGGGCAGCTTAAGCTATGTTGTCTGGGCTGGAGGAATAGGAAAGGGAAGGGTGAAATTTACCTCTATGCTCCAGGGTTCTTGCTGGGAAGGGGAGCAAACAGTGATGGTTTCCACAAGACTGAATTAATTTTCATCATCGCTTGAATATATGTGTACACATATGTATATTAAATGTCATAAATGAATGGAGACAATTTTTGCATTCTGTGTCATTCTATAGTCATTATTTTAACAAATTAAGTTTTCATGCTTAGCATCCTCTTTCTCATGCACCCGCCTCTCCTTTTTCTTCTGTTTCCTTCTTTCCCTGCTGGTAAGAACTGGCTTGAGTTAATGTCTTTTGAGCCCTTGTATAATTAGACTGACTGTCTCCTTAAGGTTTATGATACTCTGGATGATGGTGCACACAAAGCTTTCTCCTTGAGCCCTCCCCAATCTCTTTGCTGGTTAAGGAAATAGCTGCTTGTCTTTTTGGATCAAACCAGCATAGAGGCTTGTGCAGTCCAGTTCCTGGGACAGGCGGACCCTTGGGGCCTCTGGCTACTGGAATACACATACTCCCAGTCTGTCTGTCCTGGCTGTCAGCCTAGGAAGGGGAGCAGGCCATGGATGGTTAAGGTGTTACTCTATACATGGATTTGTCCTGATCTGGTGATGCAAATGGAAGGGTGCTAGAAGCCTGGGGCTGGAGGAAAGTATGACTGAATTGTCTCAGACTGGGCAGTAGCAAAGCAGTAGATATTTCTTTGATTCTACTTCATGGAGCCCAGGGATGGGAATTCTGCTCATTTAAAGTTGACAAGTTCCCTTCAGGAAGTGCAGATGGATTTCTGCTCATTGCTGTAGAGTCATAGCCCTTCAGATGATAGTTACTTGATTTTAAAAAAAATCATTTATAGTCCCACAGAAATTTTCTTCTGTCTGAAAAAATGAACTTTGGCCATGTCCTGTATCCCCTGATGGCTAACCCCATAGAGAGGAAGTGGACAGAGAGGAAGGACTGAGATGCCTCATGAATAAGAGGAAGGAGGACTTGGATATTCTTTCCTGATTGGCATTATACCCCTTACCTGTTTTCCTTTTTATTTATCCTGATTTCTTTCACTAGTGATCCAAGAGAGTTTATTTTGACACATAGATTAAAGGCAACTACCACTTTTTCTGAAATACTCTTAATTTTTTTTCCTGTTTTATAGCTTTAGGGTTTTCAGAAAGAGTTAAGGATGGTAAAGGCTATTTTACTTGTCTTCTTTGGCTTCTATTTCTGCCATTGCTTCACACATAGTTCTTCTTGTGAATCACAGAAATTTTAACGTTCTCTTCCTGTCATCAAGGTAGATCCCTTTTGGATAAGTGCTCTTTGCATTGAGGAAGAGAGTAGAAGTCTTCCTAATAGGAGGATAGATGCTACATTAAAATCTAGAGACGGTTGGCCAGATTACACGTGCATAAGGGGAATAATTTCATTCCTCCTTTATAGTACATGCATTTGTGTACATCTTTTTCCTGTATAAAATTTGATATGGATCCTTGTTACTGAAGATAAAATATAAATTCCTCTGACTAGCATTTAAAGACTAATCATAAATTCTCTTCAAATTCCCATTTCAGATTTATTCAGATATATTGTTGTGGTTTATTTGTTTCAGTTGTGTCTGACTCTTCCTGGCCCCATTTGGGGTTTTCTTGGCAAAATTACTGGAGTGGTTTATTATTTCCTTCTCCAGATCATTTTACAGTTGGAGAAATTGAGGCACAGGGTTAAGTGATTTCTCCAGAACCATATGGCTAGTAGGAGTTTGAGGTTCAATTTGAACTCATCCCAAATCCTAAGGGAGACTGTCTTTATCCCTGATCCTTCATCCCCCTTTCTATCTTTAATTTCTTCTTCTTTAATTTACATTGCATTTTTTTCTGTCTCTGAATAGATTCTCTTCTCCCAACTTAATAAGATTAAGGCTACTATGTTAACTTTTATTTTTCTGTCTTTAGTCAGTCACCAAGCATCTAGTAAGCTGGGGGATACAAAGAAAAACAAACACAAAAGAAGTAAACTACGTAACCCGGGTCATCATATGAAGTAATAGCTGGCATTTATTTTTAATGAATACTTTGCAAAATGCTTTACATATTTTATTTCATTTACATCTCACAAAAACCCTATGTGGTAATAATTATAGTATTAGTAATAATATTAATATAACATTAGCATCAGTATGGTATCGTAGGGTAACATTAACTTCATTTTACAGATTTGAAACTAGGTCGGGAAAGGTTAAATGAGTTGCCTAGAGGCACAGAAGTGATATTTCTGAGACTGGATTTGAACTCAGATCTGTCTAATTCCAAGAAAAGCTCTCTTACCCACTGTGCTAAAGGGTTATTGAAATGAACTGTAAGAATCTTGAGACTTGGAATCATGAAGATCTAGGTTCAAATTCTACTTTTAGATAATTTCTTCTGTGTGAATGTTAGCTTTAAGTTTCCTGAGGCTTAACTTTTTCATTCACAAAATGGGGATAGTGGTTGTTATGAAGTTCAAGTGAGATAATGTATATAAAGTGCTTTGCAAACTGTAAATTATTAGTGATTTTGTTATTTATTAATTTATTTATCTATTTATTCACTAACTCATTCCTTTATCTATTATCTCTTGTCTCTCCAGCACTGTATAAGTTTTCCATAACTTGTGGTTTCAATTTGTTTTCTCTGGCTATTCCAAAATATTCTTTAGCAGTATCAAGGTAAAAATTTCTTCATGTTCCTGGCCAGCCATCAGGGAGAAGATGAGAAGCTTCTCATATAGGTTGACTGAATAGCCGTCCTAAGCTTTTTAAGGAAAAAAAGGAAAAGAGACTTGGGCGGTCTCACCTAGAAGAAACTAGAAAAAACACTTATTGAAATGAAAAGGGAGGGAGGGAGGGAGAAAACTTTTTTGAGAGAACACATGGTCTTATAGAAAGAGCATGGGACTGGGAGTTTGAACACCTGCATTCTAGCCTTGGTTTTGCCACTTAACTAGCTCTCTGACTTGGGGGAAGTGACTGTTGAGTCTTTATTGTGAGGATAAAATGGGATCATCATTGTGATTATTATTTCTTGGAGAAGTTCAATAGGATCTATACATTTAAGAAACAATCAGATTTTTCATCTGTTCCTAAGAAAGAGCCTTTCTTCCTTATTTCCATGAACAATGACCCCCTTCAATCACTAACATACATAATCCCTCATATGTATTTGGCTATATTGTTATTGCTTCCTTAGTAAATCCTAAAGTCTCCCATGGACCCAATGCCTAGAGGAATTAAGCTTAAATAAATTGAACTGGGAACATATTTTAAAATAAAAAATATAGTAATAATAACAGTCATTTAGCCAAAATCTTAGTGGCATTTGAGACTTCATAACAGAAAACCAAAGTAACCCTGTATCATGCTTTTTTAGTTTTTTGCTAAAGTGTGTTACGTAATGAATGATCTTATTTTGATCCTTACAACAAGATTGTGAGGTAGGTATTCTTATTATCCCTTTCTTACAAATGAGGAAATTAAGGTTCAGAGTGTGTAAGTGACTTGTCTAGAGATCGCAAAACTGTGGTTAGCTAGGAAGTCATGTTTTCCTTATTCCTCCAGGTTCAGTGCTCTCCCTGTTATTTTTCCAAATAAACTATAACTGAAGTAGGAACTTTTCAGCTAATGCTCTTTGGTCATGTTATAGATATCCCCATCTCTAGAACTCTGCTAAGGTTCTAAGGACCCTTCCAGTTCTAACTCCTCCTTTAAAGGTATTTGAACTCTGAAATTTGAAAGAATTGACAAAATTTGGGAACTCTTATGTGGATCTGAAGGTAATATTAGGGTCATTTTTAAATCACCAGGAATAGCTCCAAGACAGGAAGTAAATGATCTGTTGTTGGGGGTGGATGGATGGCAATTCAGGGATCACCTGAATGTTGGGTTGCTAGTACTATCATCTTGGGAAAGTGCTTCCCTCTTCTCATCCTTCTCAATCATCATATTTCATATTTTCCAACCACTACAGGATAGGTAGGTCACCAAAATATTCTGTTTATGTCTAAAATGGTGATTTCTCTACTTGTCACTGTCACTCGTCACTTTTAATCCAGACAATGAGGAAGGGTAGGAAGATTATGATACTTGTAGGAGAAGGGATTTGCTTATAGGGATGTATGTGAAATATGCTTTTCAGTCTTGGCAAGTTCACTGAAGCTCCATGGGAAATACAACTGTGTAAATATCACTAAAAAAATAGTTGGCACTCATTGGAATTCCCTTCCCCCTCTTCACTCCAAGTCATTGCTCATGGATATGAGAGGGAGACCACTTGAGAAACATTCCCAAATACATACACACACACACACACACACACACACACACATATATATATATATATATATATATACATCTCCTTCTCTGCCTTGAAATACAGGCAGAAAACTAAAAATTATTGTGATTCTATTTGCCATTTATAATGTGTTACAAAAAACTTTACTTTTTTTTATTTACTCCACAGATAACAATCCTGAGGAAGATACTATTATATTATTCAACACATTTTACAGTGGAGCATACCTGTGAGATTTGGGCAGGTGATATTCTTCCTAGACCTCAGTTTTCTTATCTGTAAAATGAGGGCATTGAATTATAAGGTTGCTCTCAGCTCTAGATCTTTGATCCTTGAGTGATATGGAGAAGTTAAGAGGCTTATCGAGAAAAAAATAAGGAAATAAAACAGTAAGTTGTAGCAATTTTGGCTTGGGGGGGGGAAACAAATGACACACTAAAATCCCAAAATACCCCACAACAAAACAAAACAGGAGAATGTGGGTCTTCACTGCTGATTTCATTTATCAATGCCTTTCCTTCCCCCCCATTATGAAAGTGAATCCAGTGTTGGCGATGAAACCAACTTCCATTTATCTTCCTGTGAATTATTTGCCCTGTGAATTTTCTGTGTGCAGCCCCCAAATTATCCCGTTGTGGCCCCACTGCTATTGTTGCCCCACACCATGGCCTCACGCAGCACCATAAAGATTGCTCTGTTGGCTCAGACCTGTCGTTCATCAGGCCAGTCATTCTGTTTTTGGACAGCAGCATAGGGCGATATTGCTATGTGGAAGAGAGCTTATTGTACTAAGGATTCACAATTACAGTTATGAGAGGACTGTGATGATACATTTTTGCCAGAACTGCTGTGTAACATATACAAGACTAGGTTTCATGTGCTTAATGTTCATTGTAGTAAAGCGATGGGTACTGCAGTTGTGGGCCACTACTTTTAAGTTCTGTGTGACCATAGTTTAGAACTTCCATTTTTATAGGGCACATATGTGGATATGTACATGCACACACATGCACACAGACACAGACACACACACACACACACACACACACACACACACACTACACTTCTTTCCTAACAACAACTTTGTATGACTTGCAGTTATGCAAATAGTATTTTTCTCATTTTGCAGATGACAAAACTGAGGTTGAAGGTTAGTCAATTGCTAAGCTAGCAGATTTCAGAATTTTGAGTTTTGATCTTCTGACTCCAGGATCAAGGCTCCTATTGATGATCCCAATCTACTCCATTATGTTCTATTCTTGAGCAGGAAGGGGAAAATCTTGAACTGACTTCTCTAATAAATATTTTTTAGTACAGTTATCTTGGAGTCTATGGTTGTGAAGGTCTTGAAGAAGAATCATGGAAGATAAGGAAAGAGACTGGGGTGCAAAGGACTCAAGAGCACTTAGATTATGTCATAAAAACTGGAAATCAGATTTAGGAAGCAGATTATTTAAGTAAACTTATACATGGGAAGGGATCCATGAGAAACATAGCATGTTTCTTTCATCCATCAATTTTTTTTTTAGGTTTTTTGCAAGGCAAATGGTGTTAGGTGGCTTGCCCAAGGCCACACAGCTAGGTAATTAATTATTAAGTGTCTGGGGGTGGCTAGGTGGTGCAGTGGATAGAGCACCGGCCCTGGGGTCAGGAGCACCTGAGTTCAAATCCGGCCTCAGACACTTAATAATTGCCTAGTCGTGTGGCCTTGGGCAAGCCACTTAACCCCATTTCCTTGCAAAAAAAAAAAAAATTAAGTGTCTGAGGCTGGATTTGAACTCAGGTACTCCTGACTCCAGGGCCAGTGCTCTATCTACTACACCACCTAGCTGCCCTCCCTCATCAAGTTTTAATCTCAGCTGTATATGAGCATGTACAATTAGCTTATATATTTAGACTTTCTCAGTTATTCTCTAAGGGATCAAATCTTCCTAATGTCCTTTCACCTCCTACCTGAGGTGTTAATATTCCTTCTCTCCTCAGTTTTCCTCTAGTTATACTTACCCATGTAATATTGTATCCTTTTTCTGTCCCATTCCTCCTAGTAAAAACAATTTTTAAAAACAAGTCTAGAAATATTGAAAGGAATGAAAACTTCTTGAGAACATTTATGCTTTGTATTAGCAGTTCATGGAGCCTATACATGGTAGGTACTTAATAAATGTTCTAAAATTTTTACTGTTTTTTTTTAAAGTTCTGAAATGGGTTGCTTTTTAAAATATATTTATTTCAAAGCTCCTTTCTTCCTTTTTCTTTCCCAAATATTGAATAAATTGTTTATTCAGTCAATATAGTTTTATTTATTTTTTTGATTTTTATAAGGCAATGGGATTAAGTGACTCGCCCAAGGACACAGCTAGGTAATTATTAAGAATCTGAAGTCAGATTTGAATTCAACTCAGGTCCTCTTGATTCCAGGGCTGGTGCTCTATCCAATGTGCCACCTAACTGTCCCATATTTGATATGGTTTTAAAGGGCTTTGCACAATGACTGGTGTTTAGTAGGTGCTTATTCCCTTCCTGCTTACCCTGTCTTACCTGGATCAATGGAAATAGTTTCTCTAATTAAAAACCCTAAAAGGCAGCTCTTTTAAAAATTTTGAAAATGGTAACTTCACCCAAAGATTTGTGATAGGGAAGAGGTTTTATAAATGGACATAGAACCTGATTGGAAGAGAAAAGACTATGCATTTGAGCTTTCTGAATGCATCTTGGTTTCTTCCTTCCCCCTCCCTGACCATGTGTAATTGAAACCTTTTCCTTAAGGGGAGTGAAGGCAAAATGCCCACCTTGCCTTATTCTCTACCTCCAACCCCTCCTCCCAACCTCAGTGAAAATTCCAAGCCAGATAGAATCTGTGATATCTCAAATAGTCCTGTCACTTTTCAGGGTCATCCCCTGGGGACACCCCTCCTCCACCTTCCAGTTAAGCACACATTTTCTGCATAGAGAAAGGAAGAACTGGGCTCCTCAGGCCTTCATAGTTGCTCCATTTGAAGTCCATATGTGCCTAGGTTAAAGGCTTTGTTGTCCACTTGGGGCCATAAGCATGGAACATCAAAAGAAACATTGTTGGGTGGTGGAGGGGAGAACATTTAAATAAAAGAATCCTGCCCGCCATGGAGGCGCTGAAGGCTTTTCTTTAAATTTTCTCAAGGGTTTAACCTGGGCCCAGCCATTTGCTGACCTACTGCAGTGAATTCTCCCCCCCACAATAGAACCACCCACAAGTGAGAATTTCTGTAGCAGTCTGAATTTTGTTTAAGCCTCATAGTCTGGACCTTTCTCATACTCTGAATCTTAAATTCTCTACCTTGGCATATTGACACCATTCGGTAGCAGTGCATTTTCAGCTAATAGAAGAGCTAATAGCCTTTTTTTTGCTCTGTTTCCCCCCCCCCCTCCAATCTTAGAATCACACATTTCCATCTTAAACAAAAACAACCTTAGTCTTGTTAGGAGGGACAAAATTAAAAAATAACTCTGCTAATTACTTTCATTCTATTTTCGTTCCTTGCAATATTTCTAGACTTGTTTAAAAATTGTTTTTACTAGGGTACTAAGTTTTTGTTTTTAAAGAAAGCAAAATGGGAAACCAATAATTTATCTTCCACATATATAGAATATAAATTCTATAAATACTCCTTGAAATGGAGACTTATTAAAAATAGTCAAAATGGGAAGCAGAGAGGAAGGGTGGGAAAGTAAGGGGTTGGAAGGCAGAAGACTTTGTTCAAGTCCCAGCTTCCCCTCTTTCTAGGTGTGAGCTGATGCTCTAATTCTCAGTTGTACTAGAATGATCTATGCATCTCCCAGGTTCCTTTTAGCCTTGAAGCTTGTATGAAATTCTAAATATAGTGACCTTCAACCTGAACCATCTCTACAAATCTTCAGGCCAGACTCTATATGAGATCATGTCCCTAATCCTAAGAGATCATGTCCTTGTCTATGGCTTTAATTGTGCTTGTATTCCTGAGGGTATTGGTTAGGATAGACTTTTGGTCCTTCCCATTTAGATAAGATGGGGGTGTTTAGAATAACAAAGCATTGTCATTCCAGTTTAATCCACAAATTTTAATTAAGCACCTACTAAATTCCAAACTTCGTGCTTGTCCTGGGGGACTAAGAAAGAAAAAAAGAAACAATTCTTTCTTCCTCTTTGCCTCAAAGAAGCATTTAACTTTGAGGAAGGTACCAGAACAGAAATAAATAAGCATAAACTGTTTAATTCAGGGGTGGGAAGCAAGAGAGATCTTTTGTAGGAGTACTTGAGCTGAGCATCAAAGGGATTTGGTGGTTCTGTGGCCCACAGGTGATAAGGGAGCACACTGGATATAAGGGGAGCATCACCTGATCCTGTTTGATTGGAACATAGCCTGGGTGAAGGTGAATAAATGCATATTAGCCTGGAAAGATGGATTGGAATCAGATTATCTACAGAGTGTATATGTAGAAGTAGTCCTTGAGATAGGAGAATCTGAGTTCAAATCTATGTGAATTTGGACAAACCACTTAACCCTGATTGTCTCAAATCTAGGGTCATCTCCAGTCATCCTGATTCATATCTGGCTATTAGACCCAGATGACTGTGGAGGAGAAAGTGAGACTGGTGACTTAGCACAGCACCCCCTCACTGAAATACAATTCACTTTCTTTATGGCATCATTTAGTTCCCTGATGTCATGATCTTTTTTGAGAATGAAGGTCAGTGAGGCAGCTAGGTGGCACAGTGGATAGAGCACCGGCCTGGGAGTCATAAGGACCTGAGTTCAAATCAGGCCTCAGATACTTAATAATTGCCTAGCTGTGTGACCTTGGACAAGTCACTTAAACCCATTGCTTTAAATAAATAAACAAAAGAATGAAGGTCAAACATTTATCTTTAAAGACTGTCAGCAGAGAGCTCAACACTCAGTGATGTTGGATTGAGGACATTCATGTTCTTTTTCTTTAATTTATGATGCTTATACCTTGTGTAAACTTGAGTAGAGACAGTACTTGAGTTCTCTGGGACTCAGTTTCTTATCTATCTATCTATCTATCTATCTATCTATGGCTATGGGGTTAAGTGACTTGCCCAAGGCTACACAGCTAGGTGTCTGAGGCCAGATTTGAACTCAGGTACTCCTGACTCCAGGGCCGGTGCTCTATCCACTGCACGGCCTAGCTGCCTCTGAAACTCAGTTTCTAATCTATAAAATGGACTATTTAGATTCTCAGGTTCCATCTAGCTCTAAACCTTTGATCCTGCTTGAAGAAGAGATTGGAAAAATAGAATTTTAGTGAATTATACTTGAACAAGAGAAAGGTGTTGTAGATGTAGACAGATGTGAATGGCCAATTGGAAGTACAACTGAGAACTCCCACTGACAACAGGTTACTGGCCCATGTATTAAGAAATGAGCCATCTGAGAGATTTGAACCTATAGGGATAGAGACTGGAGAAATATCATTTTTAGATCTTGTAATTCTATAATGTGGTTGAAATAGGAAGGTAAGAATATAGATATTTATTAGATAGATAGATAATTGACAATCTTTCTTATATATTATGAACTAGGCAGTTGAAATCTTCAGGTCCCTTTATATTTTAGTGATGGTAATAATATTATCATTATTAGTAATTATATCAGTTCTATAGTTAATAACAATAAAAGGTGTGGTCTCTGATCTTGAAAAGCATATAAATATAGGGTATCTCAAGTCTTAGTACAGTTTTAAGCTTTATTAGTTATTAAGGCTCAAGTAATAATAAAAGCTATTATTTTATAATAATAGTTATTAAAGATTTAATAAGCTATTAAAACTTACAACTTCACAAAGACTTTTGGAATGACCTCTGTTTGTGTGTAATGCATATGCATATGTATGTACTTTTCATGTCTATTTGGTGCCATCCATTCAAAATATTAGAAATGAACAGCTCCCCACCTGTATACCTATGGGATGAAAATTTCCATAGATAATAATAATGTATCTCAACACAAACAGTAGATATACTGTTTCCTGCACTCAGGAATTTATTCAATAAAAGAACAAAAAGTTGCATGTAAATCAAAATTTTATATACATCATATATTTGCACTGGAGGTTGTTTATTAAATCTTCTGTGATTCTTTTTGTAAAATAAATAATTAAAAATTGTTTTAAATCCCTTTGCAGACATAGTTAGTCTACCCACATAATTTATGTGTTTTTCAAGATTGGAACATTTCCCTAAAATACAGTAAGAGCTATATTCTACATGTAGAAATATAAAATAAAACTTTTCTTCCTTTGGTCTCACCCCTACCACAGTTTCCTATAGATTGAACAAAATCTAAAGTCATCCCATGTGTTGAGTAGCAGGGAATATTTTTCCTTCACATACTGACCTCTCATGTGCTTTTTTTCTTCTCGTAGCAGACATAGAAGCAGTGTGGCCCACACCATCTTAGGACAACCCATATGCTTACACAGAATATTACCCAGAAAATGGGGGAGACACTTGGATTTGTAGGGCAGCAGTCTGCTGTCTCATCCACAGAGTGTCATTCTCTCACAAAACTTTTTTTTTTACTATTGTTCTTTTTAAAAAATTAATATTTTATTTTCTCCTGGTTATATGTAAAAATAATTTTTAGCATTTTAAAAAAATTTTGAGTTCCAGATTCTCTCCTTTCCTCCCACTCCATTATTCCTGATTGTCTCCCAAAACTTGTAACCAATCTTGTATGCACTAATAGAGGATAAAAGAGAAATGTAGAACCTAAGCTATTGCCACTTCTTACCTTTGTATCTCTGATGGAAAATTTACCTGGTTCTCTTGAGGTGATAGACTGAGCCAGAAATATCCTAACCACAAGGACCTAGGGACAGAGGCCAAACCAAAAGTGATTGTGTGTGTACTCACGTGCAAGCAGAAAAATGATTGAATGAGGCCAACACCCATCACTGTGTGTTGGGAAACCTCACGTCCAGATGTGGTTAGAGAGGTTCACAGATGGAGACAGTCCGATGAGTGAGATACACGCACACCTAGACAGTACTCTACAAAAATCAATAGTAAATGGAGGTGAAAGGGGGTCTGAGCTGGGCTTTTATTGAACGCAGACAAAGCGGAATAGCTTTTTCAAAAGTTCCTGCTACATGTTAATAGATCCTTTGTGAAAAGTACAGTACAAGATTGGGAAGAAAAGTCAACCAATGTGTAGTGATTTTTCCTCCTGTCCAGCACCAGCTTAGGAACTCAGAGCCTGTGACCTCTGAGATACATGAAGTTGCTTTGACATTTCCTTCATCCCTCTGTATTTTGTTTTAATATTTAGAAAGCTTTGGCTTGGCCCTTCTTTCTCCCTCATCCCTTTCTTCTCTCCCTGCTTCCCCCACCTATTTTACAAGCCTGGCTATGGCTTTATTAGGAATTCCCTATGGTTTAGGGAGGGGGAAGGGAATGGAGATGGAGGGGAGAGGAAGACCACCTCCTCCCCAAGAATCTAGGATTTGGCTCATCACCCAGTGCTTACTTTGTTGAGAGGGGTTGCCTTGGCCTCTTTTATTATGCATCCCCCCCCACCCCAGCCCTCTGCTTCTGGGCAGTCTGAGGATGATTGGCTCCATCTCTCTCTCTCTCTCTCTCTCTCTCTCTCTCTCTCTCTCTCTCTCTCTCCTACGCCCCCCCTCTTCTGTTGTTTAGAGAGGGCCTTTTTTTAAGAGTGAGCAAAGAGGGCCTACAGCTCCCTCCTGGCCTCCCCTCTCTTTCCCCAGCCCCCTCCCCGACCAGGAGTTCATCCAAAGTTCGCATCCAGACTCCGAACAAAGTGGCGCAGACCTTTTCCTGACTCCTCACCCTTTGTCCTCATCACTCAGTGACAGACAGGAATCAAACGCTGAGGACCCAGCCAGGAGAGGAGGGGCCGCTGGTCAGGGGAGAGAAGCAGGGCCAGGGGGAGGGGAGAGAAGTGGAAGAGGAGGGAAAAGTTCCCACTACCTCCCCCACACTATTTAACAAGCACCGGAGTGGGAGGGGAGGGCAGGAGCAGTGGAGGGACAGGAGGAAAAGGAGGAGGAGGAGGAGAAGGGCCACAGCTGAGGAGGCCCTCACATTTCCAAGTTGCTTACAGACTTGCTTCATCTGGTTTCTGTTTGAAGGGAAGAGTTCATGGGATGTTAAATCTGTAAGGAATTCGGTAAAGAATGGGAAAAGAGCGAAGACAAGGAGAAGAGGATATCTTTTGTTTATATCCTATGGCAGACTTTCTCTCCAGCCACTCCAAACATTTTGCTCCTGGAGTAGGAAAACAAATTTTCTAAGAGTTAAGGGCCTCACCTTTTAGAGTTGGATTACTCTTTCCAGGGCACTGGAGTACCATTTAGCAAATGACTTCTTCCACAGTGCTAAATGATCCCCTGGTGCCCCTGAGAGCAGCCTGTTTACCTCCAAAAGGTGAGCGGTTTACTGCCAGAGAGGAGTTTATTGTCTGCGGTGGTGTCTCATTCATCCTCACACATCCCTGTGAGGTATTTAGGGAGAAGGGAATGTGTGGGAAACTAACAGGTTGGATTCGGACTCCTGTTGAGCTGGAATGAATTCCATTAGCCTAGGGAGATGATGAGACTTGCCCAGGGTTTCAGGGTGAAACACAAGTGGAAGTGAGTTAGAACCCACCACTCTCTATCCCCTAGTCCCTCTCAGCTCCTTGGCCCCTTTCTAAAGAAGAAAGTCAGTACTGAATACCCCTGGAAGATTCATCTGAAAAGTGTGATTCACAGAGAAATGCTTGGCTACCTTAATTGGAGAAGGGGAAGGTGGCTTGATGATCGCCCCAGATTCATGATTGGAGTGTCTGACACCTTATTTTGTTTTTCAGGATGATTGTCTTCCCTCCTCTTGTCAAACATCCCCTGCCTCTCCTTCCCTCGGATCATGGCAAGATCTCAAGTTCTAGGTTAGAGCAAAGAGAATGTATAGGGCAGTCTGAGCACTCAAATACTCAAGTGAATTATTGATCTCATTAATGTGAAGATTTCCTGAATAGAATCCAAGGAAACCTATACATTCTTGCCCAGTCTAGGTGTCTTGTCCATGTCTTCCCTGTGTTCACCATGAAGATTCCATCTAATGCATCAGGGAAACCCGTTTAATTTGTCTTCACATTGAAATGTTAGCACTGGGCCATTTGGGCCATTCATCAGTTATGCCTCACTTTGCTCAGACAAATAGCCTATCATTTTTTTCATTCACATCCATATATATATATATATATATATATATATATATATACACACAAGAACACACATACATACCTATATATACACATATATATATATACTTCTATGCACACATGTAAATATATAAATATAGTTATGTGTATTTAAGGATATATGTATTTGTATATATATATATATATATATATATATATCTTTTTTCCAATTCTTCTTCTTATTTCTTGGTTTCTAATATATATAGTAGCCTTATACTTACCTCAGGCTTTCTCTTTATTGTCTTCTTAACGTGATGGTCATTTTCAATTCTTCCAAGACTACTGTCCCATGACTTGCAACTTATACAATGCATGGTTGGATAAAGAGCAGTATGGTCTAAGAGGAAAAGGGAAGCCTTATCATGATATACTGAAAAAATGGAAGTGAGATTTGGGATTAGAACTCAAATCTTGGTTCTACTACTTAATAAGAAGATGGAAGGAAGGGCATAATATAATGAATAATATAATATAATATAATATAATAATATAATGAATAATATAATTTGCTAGGAAGACTTGGATTCAAATGCTACCTCAGACATCTGTTAGCTTGACAAAGAAGTCATTTCATTTCTCTCAGACTCAAATTCATCATCTGGATAGCAATAATTATAGCCATTAGCTCACTGGGTTGCTATGAGAATCAAATGAGATAGCATATATAAAATATGTTATAAAACTTAAAAGTTTTATACAGACTGTCTCAAAAGTCTTAGTGCAATTCTAAGTTGTTTAGTATTTAAACTGCACTAAGACTTTTGGAACACTCTGTATAAATTAGTATTACGTGTGGAACCTTAAATCTCTTAAACTCTCTGCATCTCAGTTTACTCATTTGTAAAGTGAAGAGATTAGATGGATAATCCCTAATGTTTCTTTAAATTCTAAACTAAGAACCTAAGTTATGAAATTTCCTTGTTTTTGTTCTAAGAGAGGATTGGAGAGATATCTTTAGTTTTATAAGTGGATCTATCACCCTCTCCAAAGAACCTACAAAGAAGGGTAATCATAGTCGTTCTTTGAAGTTGATTATGAAGGAATTCTAGAAATTGATAGCTGGAAAGACCTTTTAGATCTATTAGTTCAACTCTGTCATTTTATAGTTGAGGAAACTGGGGCGGCTAGGTGGCGAAGTGGATAGAGCACCAGCCATGGAGTCAGGAGTACCTGAGTTCAAATCCGACCTCGGACACTTACTAATTACCTAGTTGTGTGGCCTTGGGCAAGCCACTTAACCCCATTGCCTTGCAAAAAATAAAACCTAACCCCTGCCCCCCCCCAAAAAAACCTATATAGTTGAGGAAGCTAAGGCTCATTGAGGTTACAAATGATTTTTCCAGGTTCACACAATTAGTTGATAGCACAAATGAAGAAGAGAATCCAGGCTTCCTCATGCTGTAGCTATTATACAGCTTTTTTTTTTTTTGCTTTTTTTTTTTTTAGTTTTTGCAAGGCAATGGGGTTAAGTGGCTTGCCCTAGGTAATTAGTAAGTGTCCGAGGGCGGATTTGAACTCAGGTACTCCTGACTCCAGGGCTGGTGCTCTATCCACTGCGCACCTAGCTGCCCCCTATACAGTTTTATTTCTCAAAAGAATTAAAAAAAAAAAAACAACCAAAAGCTCTGTGACCTGATTTGAATTCCTAGTATGTGGTTATGCTGTGATTAGAAATATGATGCATTTTGTTCCCATTTAATAGAAAAATAAGACAATCCTGTATCATGGCTTTCTTTACAAAGTATTTTGCAATAAAAATTCATTAATTTGGTCTCTCTGATTTTGCTCTAGGAGAGGCTAAAGTTTACTAAGTGACTTGTTAAGTACATTTACAGGGCAATAGGGTTTAATGGGGAATATACAACCTGCCTAAGAGAAGAAACTTTAAAGATTTAGTAACATATATTTTGCATATAGCCATCATTACCTATTTACTGAAAAGCAAGTGTATTAGGTTCTCCCATGGTAATACAATGATTCCGATTTTATTTATATTTGGAAGTGATAGAATGGCATTTCTAACCTTAGTGAGAATTTTTAAATTTTATTTTAAGTTATTTTAAGTTATCCTTCCTCTTATCTGAAGCATTATTTCTCCTATTCTTCAAACAGAAAAAAAAGGAGCGATGACATAACTCACTTTAGATCTGTAGTAACATCACAATAAGGGGCCTGTTTATTCTCTGAATTTCAGTTGGTTTGAAGTCCTTCTTATATTGAGTTGTAAGCTTGGAAAATCAGACCCTTTGTAAATTGGGGTGCTATATTGTTTGTAGTCAGGCATGATCTAGATTCACAGCATTCTCTGTTGCACTCTTGGCAAGATGACAGGTATTGTTGTATGTAAGTATATGTTATCTATGAATCCCTAGAACAAAGCATCCCTATTTCATTGTGAGCCAGGGTGAAGGATTGGGTAGGTGTTTCATGAGGATTTGGAAGGAGAACAAGAGAAACTTCTCTTCCTTCTTCACTCAGTGATCTGATTAGTGCTGTGTTGATGGAAAAACTGGAGAATCCTATCTCAAGAATTCCCCTTATCCCTGTGTCTAAGCCCAAGAGTTAGAAGGGTCACTTTTCTTCAAGTCAACCCAGGACTGTAGGAAAGAAGTTCAGAATTTCAAATTGTAGACAAATTTCAAAGTTTTAGTTATTGGGTAGATTTGTAATTTTATCAATTTGGATGATCCCTCCAATTATGCAAGTTGCCTGCCCATCATATATGACTCTTGTCTATGATGGATCACAAATTGCCATAGCAATGGGGAGAGGGACAGAAAATTCATTATACAGGCTCCTAGAGGCCTTCCTTGGTTTCTCTTGACATCAGAAAGGAACTATTTCCTTATGAACTGACAAGCCCACCTTCTTTTTTATATCAGGTATATATATATATTTCCTCCTGTTGTTTGAAATTTCTCATTTGTTTTTGCTTCATTCTACTCCCATTTATCATGTTGTTTCTGCATTGCCCCCTAAATGGCATTTTCAGTTCAGAGACTATGATCTGTGTTCCAGAACCAAATATCTGTTTTGAAAAGATGGGCTGACCTTTGTTCCTTAGAGAAGCTTAGTGTTAATAAGAGAGCTTTACAATTTTCTGAAGTGAATGCAGTCATTCTCTGTTCCTTACTGAATTCTTCACCCCGCTCATAGGATCCCAGCCTTATGGTGCTAAGGCTGGAAGGGATATGAGACAATTATGTGCCTTTCCCACCCTGCCTCAACATCCTGTTGATGAGGAAGCTGAGACCTGGGAAATTTAAGTGACTTGCTCAAGGTCACACTTTGTGAGGAATCAGACCCGGAGGATCTCATATTCTACTGAAGGAGATAATAAGCAAACAAATTTGTACAAACAAGCTATATACAGGATAAATCAGAAATAATTAAAAGAAGGAAGTCATTAGAATTAAGAGGAATTGTGACAGGCTTCTTCTGGAAGAAGGAATTTGAGTTGACTTAAAAGAACCTATATTCTCTGTCTCAGATATCTGTAGCTATATTTATACGTATATCTATTTTTAGTGATACACACATACATATATATATATATATATATATATATATGTCAAACTGATGAAGAGTCACCCTGTTAATTTATTTTCATTATCTTCAGAATGTAGTAAGTCACAAGACAATGGAAACTTATAATATGTTTATTTATATTAGTGTTCTATTAGCTTTTTAGAATAATACTGATATTTTTATATGGCTTATGGTTGGCAAAACACTCATTTGAACCTCATAGCATTACTGATCTCATTTTACATATGGGGGAAACTGAGGTTCAGAGAGGTGAAGCAGTATAGGAGGAGGTATTATTTGAACCTGAGACTTCCCTGAATCCAAGATCATTATACCATGTTGCCCACATGGAACATTTCCTAGGACAAGAAATTATCAAAAAACTAGGAGAATCCTAGCCTGCTCACCCAGTTCTGAAGCATCTGAAAAGTTAATATTTTATTGATTGAAGTTGCTAAGTCTAGGCTATGGTTGTGACACTAGTGTTTTCTAATAATTTGGGACAGAAACTGAGAAAAGATGAAAGCTTCAGGGTATAGGACCCTGTGACTTCAAGGAGGGACAGATGGGAAGAGGAGTTTCCTTGCTGAGATTCTGGTGGGTACTTACAATAGGGTGGCCATTTTGGCAGGCATTTTGACTATCAGATAGCATTATGATTCCTTCCTCCTGCTCTTTCCTCCCTACCAATGCCTTTTGAAGTATTGCTGCTGCTTGATGAAACAACTCATTTCACTCCCTATCCCCTGTTTGCTTCTCTACCATGGAAACTACTACCTGGTTTTCTCTCCTGGGTATTCCTATTTGGAGGATGACCCCATATCCACTGGGACCAACACTAATGATACACAGACTTTAAAAACTTTGACTTTTAAAATAAGCTTTATAGACTATATCTATCAGATAGTCACTATATAATATAGATTTTGGGTCAACAGTAATCTATTTTGACAGCACTTCATTAAAAACATATATTGTTTTCTTTTCTTTTCTTTTTAAGATTTTTGCAAGGCAATGGGGTTAAGTGGCTTGCCCAAGGCCACACATCTAGGTAATTATCAAGTGTCTGAGGCCGGATTTGAACTTAAGTACTCCTGACTCCAGGGCCAGTGCTCTATCCACTGGACCACCTAGCTGCCCCTACATATATTTATAAGTTAAGGTGGACCCCCCCCCCCAATCTCAACCAGTACAGAGAAAAGATAGCATCCTGATGCTACTTACCTTTCTGGTGTCCTTTATTCACAATAATTTAGTAGGGTTTTATAGATAGGGAAGCTAGGGTTATTGTATGACTATGAAACTTAAGCCCAGAGTTTCAACTCACAGAGATTTACAAAGCATCTTTTATGTATTTGATATTTAGAATTAACACAATGCTAAGTGTACAAAAGACATAAAAGAAACAGTCTCTCCCCTCAGGTATCTTATATTCTATTAGGGAGATACCCATAGATGGAGTAAATTGTCTAGAGAAGTCATGTAATTTCACATAGCTAGGAAGGCTTAGAGATGAGATTTAAGCCTCGGCCCTTTCCCCATAGTCTGATTTTCTTTAGTATTGATGTTCCCTGAGGGAAGAGTGTTTTCAGTCAGTTTTTTATCTTGAAGGCCTGGATGATGAGACGATGAAAGAAGGTAAGTCTGCAAAGCAGTTTGTGCTCTTGGGACAAAGGTGCCTTTTACATCCAAAACCCTTAATTGCTGTTATATTATTTTAGTCTCTCCCCTGACACTGCACAATTGTTATGGATCTGCTCCTCTTTCTTCATGTCCAGTGGTCTTACTCTCTCCAGGCTAATTCATACTCCTAACTTTGGCAACTTCAAGGCCAGATGAATATTTTTTGTCATAGGAGGCAGTATAGTACAGGGAGGATTGTCTGTCTTCATCAAAGTAACAAAATAGAGAAGTGTTTATTTAAATGATCAGTTCTCATAGGTGACTTTATGGATAGTATGAATTTACCCATCTTTTTCTGTGATAGACAAGGAGAACATTATTAGGTTGCTGATGGTTTATATTCATTATTTCTTTCCCTTCTTCTAACTTCAATCTTATCTTAAATCTGTATATTTCTTTTTTCTGTATTATCAACTCACATTTACATGGTACATTTTGGGTTTGCAGAATACTTTCCAAGCAATTCTGCATGATATCACACATTTATTAAGTGCCTACTGTATACCAGGTATAGTACCTATTTCATTATCCCCAACTTTCCAATTTTCTGATATAGAAGATAAGAGTTAATGAGAAATTGAGAAGAATCTGAATCTCTCCTCTATCTTTGGGATAGAAATGAGATTATAAATTGAAGAATTACCTGATAATAGACTGTATTATTACTCATGTAGGTATATAAAAATTAAAAACATACACCTCGAATGTCTAGATGACCCTTCTCACTTTTTCCAATATCTCATAAGGATTTATAAGAAAATTCTCTTGGAAATCACTGAGACTTTAGAAAGACAGAGAAGAAATTTGGCAGCTGCTACTCACTCACTGGTATTAGACAAATAACTCTTAATGCTTTGATAATCCCTTCTGTTACTTTTTAAAATTTAATTCATGGTAAAACCTCAAGTGACTTATTAAACCAATAGTTTGAATTTATGTGTTGGGATGAGAATGACATCTTAGGATATGCCAGATTTACAGCTGGAAAACATCTTCAAGGGTATCTAACCCAAGTACCTCTTTTCTATAGATGGGGAAAGTAAAGCCCAGGTAAGCTGAGGGACTGATTTACCATGATGAGAAAGTATATCTTTTTATATTTTTAGTTTTTTGCAAGGCAAATTGGGGTTAAGTGGCTTGCCCAAGGCCACACAGCTAGGTAATTATTAAGTGTCTGAGGCCAGATTTGAACTCAGGTACTCCTGACCCCAGGGCCAGTGCTCTATCCACTGCACCACTTAGCTGCCCCTGAGAAAGTGTATCTTTAAGAAAGGCGTATACTTGTTTCTAGATTTTTTCTTGGAGTTCCATGAGGTATACTGTATTTGAATAGAAGAATCAGTGGGCTAGTTCAATTTGTAGTCTGAGGGATTCTGAATCACTGGGTCTTATGGACAAGAGTCTTCATTTCTTTTTATTTCTATATTCCCATGAATTAGAAATAGGGAAACTTGGTTTCTTTGCATACTTATCGAAATATTTTCCCCAGAACCTGTAGTTTAGGGGTAGGAAAACTGGGGGGACTGATATTAAACTCAAATCTAAATGGAGATCTCAAGCCACAAATGTTGTTTGAGCACAATATTAATTTACTAACTATAGTTGTGCTCTTCAAACATTTTGGTCTCTAGATCTTTTACCCTTTTAAAAATTATCGAGGACCCCCCCCCACCAAAGTTTTTGTTTTTATGGGATGCATGTGTCAATATCAATGATATTAGGAATTAAAATATCTTATTATTATGAAACTAGTTTTGACCTTGTGGTGGATCCTCTGGAAGGTTGTTCCCTGGTCACATTTGAGAATTGTCCATGGGCTAAAACTGTGTGTGTGTGTGTGTGTGTGTGTGTGTGTGTGTGTGTGTGTATGTGTGCACAAATGAGCTTATGGTTATATTGTCACATTTACAGTGAAACGGAATTTAGACATCATGTAATTTAATATCCCCCCTCCTCTTTCTTACATTCAAGTAAACTGAGAGAACCCTCCAAGAAGTTTAATACCCTGTTCAAGGTCATAAAGATAGGAAGCAGTAAAATAAAAATTTGAATTCAAGCTATGTGCTTCACATTTCAGTTCTGTTTAGTCTGTTCTGCATTAGACCATGGTCTCCCATTCCTAACTTTGCATTAGGGATTGAGTTCGAGGAAGGTTTGCAGGATATAAATATGAAGTTTGGCTACTGTTATTGCATGGGGAAAAAGTCCATTGAATTCCTCATATAAGATGATTAATGATGAATAAATTTATTGTACTTATTACAATGGGTTTGAGGACTGAAATAAATTGGGTAATGTTATCAGGCATTCTGAAAGAAGAGAAAACCCCTGACTTATTATGCCAGCTGTTGTCTACTGTTTCTGCCAAGTTGTCGGGGACCAGTACTTCTGAAGTCATTTAAGGTTTGGGTCATATAATACCTGCAAAAGCTGTAAAGCTCAGTTATCACCCACACACCCATAGAGTTACACAACTTTGCACTGGAGTGAGAAGTATTTAATGGGGATCACCAGAATATATACTTATTATTAGAGAATTCTTTGACCAGTAGCAATTATAACAGAGAATGAAACATGATTCCTATTGAAGGAAATAGCGTCCTTAATAATTGTACTGAAAATATATGACAGACAGTTATTAATAAGTCAATCTGTTTCTTTGGCTAGATTGTAGTTAAACAAATCTGCATGAGCTTTCTTAGCAGAGGGAAAGAGAGGGAGGGACAAAGTGAACAACATGAAAAGTGTGTGGTCAAGTGTCCTATATATATTCTACTCAACATTTGGGAATGGAAGGAGTAGAAAAATGAGAGGTCTTTATAGCCCTGCTCAGCATGTTGGAAGCAAAGCCAAGATGATGCTTCTTTTTGAAAGAGGAGTGGGAAGGGATATGAGCAACACCCAGAAGGAACTGCTTTGTTATGAGGCAGCAGGGAAGAGGCAACAGGGAGAAAGTAAGGGCAAAACTAAAATGTTAGAAGCCATGGCTACAGTTTAAAGATAATAGGTCTACCAGCAATATAAATAGATAAAACTTTTAAAAATATTTATTAGTGGTAAATATTGTGTTAAGTACTAAAAATTCAAGGAGGGAAAAAAAGACATTTCTTTTCTTTTTTTTAATTTTTAAGAGATCTTAAGAAGCTTATCTTTCAATGGAAGAAAATAATACATAAAAGAGTCTTGGGACAAAAGAGTTGGGGAAAATTCCTGCACATAAGTTAAGTGGGGAAAGTAGGGAGTGGAATTGGGAGAGCAGTGAGTATGGATAAGCTATGTATTTCCTGAAATGATAATTCCAGGCAGATATTTACCAATAAGTGGAGGGATTTCAGGACAGAGGTATCTCTGGCACAGAGTAAAGTCAGAATAATTAAGAATAGCCATGTGTTTTCACATTAGAACCCCCAAATAGACTTCATATCTTCATCTAGGAATGCTTTATTCCTCTCTTGGAAGGTTTATTGTGAATCTACCTTCCCTTAAAACTACATCTTCAGTAGTCAGTGCACATGACTATTTAGGTAACTTGGCACTGAATCACCAAGGTCTTACCCCATTCCCCTTCAATCCCACAAACAACTTGGGGACCCGAACTGTGATGGCAACCTGTTCAAGCAGCTATAAAGGGCTAGTTGTCAAATAGGATTATGACAATAAGGACAAAACTAAGTGACAGCCATGTCATCTTTTAATAGTTATGCCTAAAATATTTGGTTTAAGGAACAAGAAAAATTTTTTTTGTTTTTTTTTGCAAGGCAGTGGGGTTAAGTGACTTGCCCCAGGTCACACAGCTAGGTAATTATTTTAGTGTCTGAGGCCACATTTGAACTCAGGTACTCCTGACTTCAGGGTTGATGCTCTAGCCATTGCACCACCTAGCCAACCCCACAAGAAAAATTTTTAATAAAAATTAAAACTCTGTTCCATATAACTGCTTCCTATATAGAGAAAATTGGCATAGTAAATTAGAAATAACATTGAACTTCAAGACAGAAGATTGATATTTTAGGCCTTGCTCAGTCATATAACAGCAACAATAACAATAAAATTAACTTTCAGACAAATCTTTAAGATCTGCTTTGTGCATTTACATGAATTATCCCATTTGATCCTTAAATAACACTGAGATATATATTATAGTCATTAAGCTCCCCATAGTGAAGATGTAGAAACTGAGACTTATAGATATCAATTGAATTGTCTATGATCACACCTGGAAATTGGAGATGAAAGTTGAACCCTGGGTCTTGCCTGTTCCAAATTATCACTCTCTCCACTATGAAAATTTTTTTTTGATATTGGTAAAAAGAGAGTAGTAGATCCACTACTTACCCTCCCAGGGTTCTTAAGTATTAAATGAAACAATTAGATGAAACAAAGTACTTTCAAACTTTAAAGAACTATAAATGTAAACTATCATTCTTTAGAGTCAGGAAGAATTCTTTTTTTAAAAAAACTTTTATTTATTTAAGGCAATGGGGTTTAGTGATTTGCCCAAAGTCACACAGCTAGGCAATTATTAAGTGTCTGAGGTAGAATTTGAACTCAGGTACTCCTGACTCCAGCATCCATGCTCTATCCACTGCGCCACCTAGAAAGGCAAGGAGAAAATGGTTTTTTTTTTTAACAAAACAAAAATTATTTTTTCACTTTCATTTCTTTGCTTTGTCATTTTTCCTAGTTGATGAAAAGTATGTTTGCTGGAAAAGCAATGATAAAATATTATACACTTGTTTTCTCTTCACTGCCCCCCCCCCCCCATTATCTTGTTTCTTGTTTCATGACCTTTCACTCCTCTCCAGGCTTTCTCAAAAAGATACCAAAAGGGAAGGGAAAATAATGAGTTTTTATTTTAACATCTACTATGTATTTAGTGCTTTTTACAAATATTATTTCATTTGATCCTCTTAACCACCCTATAAAGTAGGTGATATTATTATCCCCATTTTATGGTTTAGAAAACTGAGACAAGCAAAAGTTATTATTTATCCAGGGTTACACAGCTAGCAATTATCTGAGGATAGATTTGAACTCAGCTGTTCTTGACTCCAGCCCCAGGGGCTTTATCTACTCTGTCACTAACTGCCAAGAGATCATAGCACAATAGCATCATAAATTTAGAAAAGGAAGAATCTACAAAGACCATTCATTTCTGCTGAAAATTGTATAAGCATATCCTCATATCATTGCTCTCCATTGTCCATTTAAATGGGAATTAAATATAGCTAAGGGCCTCACCTTGCCTCTGTATATACCTAACCTTGATCACCTTGCCTTACTTTCTTTCATTTGGGATGTGGTTTTGCCAGCATGCATTTAAATCTTTCTCTCTTCGGTGTGTATTGAGCTGATCAATGATTCTTCAAAGTGTTTCTCATATTCTCTCCTTTCATATGCCAATGATTTAATACTTTGCTGAAAAATCAGAACTGTTCCATATATATACATTCTAGTATCTTGGGGTTCAGCTCTGGGGACTAATGAATGGAGTAGCTTATTCAGACTTGGCCTCTTACCTGAGATAAAGTAGGAAGAACACACGGACAGCAACAGCTAGAATGATAAGTGAATGCATAGGTGTATCAGAAGGAAAAAAAATGGACCAACCAGAGGTGTGCACCTTATCTGGCTTACTTTTCATCATTATTAAAAGTATTATTGCTACTAATTCATACATTCTTAGCTGCATGGATTTTTCTTAATTTATGAATTGCTACATTAGCAAAAATAGACTTGAATAGCTTGTTTATTCTTTGAGTATGAAGGAATGTACATAAGAGTTATAAGGCAGTTGGAAAGACTGTGAGCTGCTCAGGATCAGTTGGCAGGTCTAGAAAAATGGGCCTGGTCATGGTTGAATGTGTGCAAGTGTATCCCTGGAACAGAATGAACTGGGACGCCTAAGTAGTTACATTTGCAGAAGGACCCATGTATCCTCACTGTAGCCTTTGTTTTTATATCAATAAATTACAACTGGGTAAATGCCTTGAGTCTGAGTTTGTACTGCCCTCCTGTGAATCCAGAAACCCAACTGTTACAATGAGTTTGTAACCAAGGGTTACAATTATTGAGGAAAATTGCATTCTTCATCCACCCCCTTCTGCATCATCACCTTTTCCCCCCTCCCCTCAAATAGCAATCATGTGAGACCTTTCTTCTAGGAATAGTTTGATATTCAACTTAGTCTCCATTTTGAGGAGGAGCCCAGGCCAACCTCATTTATCTCCTGTGTCTGCTTTTGACTTTCTGGACTTGAAGACCATGTTCTCACTCCCCATATTCTCTACACTCTGCCCTCCTCCCCAATTCCTTTTTGGGTCTTGTGTTTTGTCTTTCCCCATTAGAATGTAAGTTTCTTGATGCAGGGACTATATTTTTTGCTATGCATATACATATATATATATATATATATATATATATATGTATGCATATTTTATAGTATAGGCTTAATAAAACCTTACTGTTTTTATTGCTTTTCATGATGAAAGTATGTGGAAAAGTTTCTTTGAGTTTCATTGGTTTAGCTTTCAAGAAACCAGTTCTTGCTATGGTACACTATGCCACAGTAAAGGATTAAGGGCGAATTTGGAGGAAGACTAGTCTTGTCCAAATTTTCTGGTCTTGGATTTATTCAGTTGCATCCTACTCATTACTCCATTTGGAATTTTCTTGGCAAAGACACTGGACTAGTTTGCCATTTCCTTCTTCAGCATGTCTTTTAGGTGCAGAAACTGGGGAAATAGGTACCTTGCTCAGGATCACTCAACTAGTAAGAGTCTGAGGTCAGATGTGAATTCAAAAAGATATCTTCAGGTCTGACATTATCTGCTGTGACACCTAGCTGCCCCAAATCAGTAATAGCAATCATTATCATCAGCATTGTGATTGCTGTTATTATTCTATATTGAGGTAAAGAAGAAAAACATTATGGGTCCTCATGATGTCATGAATTACATCAAGTCCAACAGGACTTCTTCCTCACTTTCCCACTTTTCCTAATACCTGCTACCACCATGTGTGAGAATTATGAATCTATGTTAACTTTGAGATTGCCATCATTGGAGATTTGATCTAAGGATTAAAATCAATGAGACCTGATGTGGAAGTCTATTGACAGTAAGCTTTGAGGGATCCTTTTAACAGTCTCCTTCAGGTTGAAGATGTTAATCTTTATGAATAGATGTTAGTTTTTCTTTTAAGGTTTTGTAATCATATTGGTAATTTCAGTTCCTCAGGACAATATTTGGTAGAAATTTATGGTAATCCTTATCCTGAGAACAAAGAATTCTAGACTCTGGTAAAACTGATCTGAATATTTTTCTGGATTCTAAGTATGTTTTTCCTATGCTGGAAGTTTAGACACTTATTCCTTGAGTTCTCAGCAGAGTTCTTAAGGGAATTGTGAAAAAAAGAACTGCAGAGTTCTGGTGTACTGTTTGGTGATTGCAAAGACACATGGTAAACCATTTATTCTTTTTCTTTCTATTCTTCTCTTTAGTTTTTGCAACTTAATAGTATTTCAAGAGGGAGATAATAGACTCTTGGAACTAAAGGACCTTAGGCATGATCTAGTCCAACTTCTCCTTTTAGAGATGAGGAAATGAGTCTTAAAACAGCTGAATGATGATGTTTCTGACATAGGAGCCTTCAGGATTCCCTAATTCTATCCCATCAGAAACAGCATGTGGAGGATGTGGCCACATGTTGGTTTGCTCCTTGCTTCTCATAATGTTATCTGCCTTTTTCTCACCTTCCACATGTTCCTTCCCCAGCTTCACATTTTCCTGACATTTTAGAAGACTACCTGGATAGTTATTTGTTTATTTTTTTTAGCAGAAACTGTGTGTCTCCCATTGGGTTTAAGAAGAGAAGGGAAAGAGAGAGCCAAAGATACTGCCCCACCTGAAGAGATAAAACAGCAATGGAAACTCATAACTTAGAAGACAGAAAAGCCAAGCTTCCTTTCCGTTTCTCCAGGGGGGAAAAAAACATTTTAAGTACGTGGAAGAGACAACATGGCGTTTCTTCACTCTAGGGCCCATTTTCTGTCTTTATCTCTTTTTCTACTGACTTTTCAGCCAAGCAGGGTGTCACTGCTAGAAGCCTTATCTCTAAGTGTAGGATTTCATTTCTTCCCCCTTCCCCCTCACCCATCCCAAACTGCATCTCGTCCCTGACTCCTGCCTGCCTCCCCTCTGACATCCATCATGAGCTTCATTTCTTTCTAAGTCTTGGAATTCTTTCTTTATGGCATCATTCCCTGACAGACAGTGATCCAGGCTCTTCCCTCCCCCCCTTTTTTGTTTCCTTTCTCTTTTCTTCATAGGAGTCTGGAACTGCTAGGCAAATATTTAGCTGGTTATTTTTACAGTATTCCCATCTGAATATTTTGTCACTAGGCTCTTTTTAATTTCAGTCCTTTCTGGAGAAGGGTTAATAGTTCAAACCCATCATTTTTCTTTTGGGGGTCGAGCTATACAAAAGCTGCCTGGAGGGAGATTGTTCCTCTTGGAGGAGAGAGGATAAGGCTGAGGGTGTGTGTGTGTGTGTGTGTGTATACATGTATGTATGTTTGGGGGTGGGGTGCTGCTTGTGAAGCAGAAAAATGGACCTAGTTTGAAAAAAAGAGAAACTGCAGAGTTCAAAGTTTGGCAACTGAATTCAGAGAGCTTGGTCATTATGAACTAATTCTCTAACTCTCTCTCTCCCTCTCTCTCTCTCTCTCTCTCTCTCTCTCTCTCTCTCTCTCTCACACACACACACACACACACACACACACACACACAAACACAGAAAGTGTCTCCTAGTTATATAACTGAAATGCTCAAGAAAGCTGGGTCATGTCCTTCTAAAAGTACATTACTGAAGTTAGGAAGACTGGAATTATCTCTTAACCAGCTCTTTTCCCCTCATTCACCCCCCCCCCCAATTTTCCCTCTTCTATTGATTTGCTAAGTAAAGAGCAGACTTTGTCTAGGCTCTTTTTTCTCTTGTCTAAAAAAAAACTTTTTACAAATGTAAAATACTGCTATCATCATTTTCTGTCCACTAATGGTTTCTGAAGTGACCAGAATCTTTTTTTATAAGATTTTTGCGAGGCAATGGGGTTAAGTGGCTTACCCAAGGCCACACAGCTAGGTAATTATTAAATATCTGAGGTCGAATTTGAACTCAGGTGCTCCTGACTCCAGGGCCAGTGCTCTATCCACTGTGCCACCTAGCTGCCTCTAGTGACCAGAATCTTTAAGGTCACAGTTAAGGAAGAAACTCTCAGAAGGCAAATTCATGCTTTCCTCAAATGTTTCCATAGCTATCCCTAAATCAAGTCAACAAATATTTATTAAGTGCCTACTATATGAGCCAAACACTCTGTTAAACATTGGGAGATACAATGAAAGACAAAACATTCCCTGCTCTCAAGGAATTCATAATCTATTCTGGAGAAGCAACACAAAAACAGCCGTGTGCAAACAAGATATAGACAGGATAAATGGGAGTCATCTCCAAAGGGAAGGTACTACCTTCTTGCAGAAGGTCTAGCAGAGGATGTTATGTCTGGGAATCATGGATATAGAGTGGGAAGGAACCTTAAAGTTTGTCCAGTCAAATACCCATTTTACAGATGGAGAAACTAAGGCCTAGAGAGCTCTGACTTGCTTAATGTTTCACAGGTCGTGATCATTTCTGGGATTTGACTCCAAATCTGGTGTTTATTCCCTTGTACTATAGTGTACCCTTGATGAAACAAAGAAGGGCAGGGAGAGGACATATTGATATTTTTGTGATGCTTCCTTCTGATAGAATTTTGCCCCAGAAATTGCCCACTTACAGGTTTGTGACTTTTTGGCACATCCCTTACAACCAAAAGACTGAGCATGTGAAAATAAAAGAAAATTGTGTGTGTGTGTGAAAATTTTAGCAGGAATAATTTGTGTTTCTTTTTTATTGGTTGTGTGTGTGTGTGTGTGTGTGTGTGTGTGTGTGTGTGTGTGGTTTTAGGCCCCCCCCCCCGAAAAGGAGTAAATGGTTTAATGTTCTGCCTCATCCTGCACATCCCTCAACAATATTGAGCCTTCCCAGTAGTTGCTATAGTGATTTTTGCCCTATGGGGAGATTAAATGGACCCTAAACGACTCAAAGGAAACTTTTTGGCTTTGGGTTACTAACTCATCCTGAAGGATCAGCCTGTTTGACCTGGGAGATCATCTTTCCGAGGGAAATGGAGGGAACCCATTCTTGGAAGACCATGGAAGTAAACTTGAAAGCTTATTAGGGAAGTCACCTCTCCCTCCCAAAGGCTAAATTTGAATTGTGGGCATTCCCTCAGTCATCTGCTTTCCCGTGGCTCTCTGGCTCTTGTATTACACTGAAGTTAATCCTAAATGTTAATCTCTTTAGTTAAATCTGTTGGTTAAAAGTTAATCTGTTTAGCCCTCTTTTCCTCCCTTCTCTCTTTGCCCAAGTAAGGGGGGGTTAAAGCAGTGTCTTTCCAGGACTGGGTGTTTTGTTAAGATTGCCTATTCTTTGCTCCTGTTTTAAAAGCTGCTTAACCAGTTTCCAGGCCCCATTTGGTTAAAACCCTGGGATACTCACAGCTTGAATGGGATGGGCTGAAACCAAACAAAGCATAGCCCATGAAGGAGTTGGCTTTGCTGAAATTAATATCTAAAGTGCTCCTTCTAGTCACCCCACCCCCTCCCCCTGCAGCCATCCTTGCTTCCCCTTGCCCCCCACCCCCACCCTCACCCCTATTATCCAGGTTTTAGTTTCAGGAACTTGAGACAGAACTTCAGGGTTGCCTCCCTCACTCTGAAAATCCTTTCGAATTTGCTTTCTGGAGTAGCCGCCAAGGAGACTCCTTTGTAATTATTGTTTTAGCTAGGAGAGGGGGGTGGTGTGTTTTATTTAAGTTATTTGAATGAAGGGTCTCCATGTGTGGTGAGAGTTCCTTGCCCTAGGTCACCTTCCTACATACACTTGGGGCCTGTATATACACACACCTTTGTGTCCCATTTTTCCCTGGATTCATGTTGGCCTGGATTTAAAAAAAAAATAATAACCTTGTCCCTTCCAAACACAAGGACATGCCCTCCCTTCTCTAGCAGCATGCCTGCCTAACTTCTCTTCATCATTCTCTCCTTTACTGGTTCAAGAGGTCATACTGGCGAAGTGATAGAATCTTTATGGATTCTCCTCCATTACCTGTCTCTTCTCAGGCCTCTTTATGTTCCCTGAGTGCTGGGAAGACTCTTGTTGCTATTTGCTTCTAAATGGCTATAAATTAAAGGTATAGTATATGAAAAGTATTAAAAGACTGCATGGGAACCAGCGTGCCTCCAGAAGTTGGCACATTGGCTTAAGCAAGTCAGACTCAGAGGCCCAAGTTGTAGAGTATCAGGTTTCAGCTTTCTTCCTTTTTTCCCTCTTTTTTCCTCCTCTGCTCTTTGCTATTTTCCTCTCCTATCACTTCTCCTCATTTCTCTCTCTCTCTCTCTCTCTCTCTCTCTCTCTCTCTCTCTCTCATAGGAAACAAGAAGCAAAGGATAGAGGGGGTGGTGGTAAACTAAGGCTAAGGAGACATATCTTTCTTTACTTGCATGAAGAGAAGACTTGTTTTCCTTTCTCTCTCTGTTTATTTTTTTCCTTTCCTGTTGAGCCAGGGTCGGAACTGATGCTTGCAAAAAGGGAGGGACTTTGAACAATTTGAGCCAGATCGCTTACAGCTAGAGGCCTGTGGCTGTGAAAGATTCATAATTTTGTCCTTTAGATTTGGGGACTCATAGAATTTGTGGTTTTGTGTATAGATTAGGAATGAAATCTCTCTCCCATTCTCAATTTAATTTAATCTCCTTGGAGGACATCTGGATTGGGCAAAAATAAAAGGAGAGGCTTTATTTTACCAAAAAACTTTTTTCCAAAAGTTTTCAGTCTAGGATTGGATTCCAGAAGTATATCGTGAATTCCCATCATGTGCTAAGAAGGCAACAGGGTAGACTCTGAATTCATTTTAGACCAGATTTCCAGGTATGTTAAAATGATTCTGTTGAACAGAACTTTATTGACACATAACTTTTTAAGACCTATTTAAGCTTCTAGTTTATAAAGTCCAATACAGCTGTTAGAATCTCTTTCTTTAACTCTGAGGATTTATCCACTGACCCATCAGTATTTTTGTTGACCCTTTACTACAATGCCCCCCCCCGCCCAGTTTGCTAATTTCTTTTAATTTTAGATAGATTGAAATTATTCCAGTCTTAATACTGTTGTTTCACTGGTGCATGCAGCTATCCTCTCATGTTTGCTATTTGAAGTCCAAATTCCCTGCCAATTCTAAGATTCTCTGATTTTAAAATAGCGAGGCTTCAGAAGGTCTTAACCCAATTTCAACCTAAATATGAGCAAGATAGACAACTACCCCCTTAGGATCCTAGGGCTACCTCTCAGGAATTGGGGTGGTTTTCTTTTTAATTTAAATTTTATTATTTTTAAAAAATAAATTTCTATTTTCTCTCCTTTTAAGTGTCGCAATTTGGGGTGGGTAGGGGGAACAACAACTCAAAGTCCTTGTAATCAATATGCATAGTCAAACTAAACAAATTCCTGCATTGATTTTATCCAAAAAAATAACAAAAACAAATTCCTTCATCCTGCATTTAAAGTATCTTTCTAATGCCCCCATCCCAAGCCACCTTTCTCTTCTCCATTGTGTTGTCCATGGGAAGACTAAATAGATGCTACAATATATTTGCCCCATCAAATTCACCTCTAAATGCAGCATAGTTGATGGACAACTTTCATAGCTTTTGGAGAGACTGAGTCCAGTAATACAGGCTACTCCTCAGGGCTGGCTTTTTCTTGGGTGCAGTGCCTGGACTTGTGGAAGTGATTTTTACAACATTTTTTTATTTTATTTTGGCCTGTACCAAAGGAAAGTGACCCAAATAAGAGTTTATTTCAATCTCATTGCCTAGGGATCTATAAGTCCATGGTTCCAGCTGAGGAGGAAGTGATTATTAGCTATTAGCAGCTGGGAACTCATGACCAGCAAAATGGAAAAATAAGGGATTCTTCCTTTGTGTTCTCTCAGTTCTGTCTAACTAGTCAAGCAAAAGGACTTTGCTTTACTGTTCAGTTAATGGATAGAACAAGGTCATAGAATACCTGTTCTCTGAAGTGGAAAGCTGAAGTTAGGTCCTTCCATTCCATGTCATAATGAATTTCCAGAAACAGGCTTGCCAAATATTTATGAGGGTCCCTTGTGTATCCATCCAGGACAAGGTTCTCATTGGTCAGTCATCCAAGACATGAATTTTTCACCAGGACCTCCCTCTTCCTTAGAAATACCTCAAAGCATCTACCTAGTGCTTTGGGATCCTGTCCTACAATTGTTCTTAAGGATTTTAAAAATTAAGAACATTGTATTTTCTCTCCACCCCTTAAGCCTTTTCTTTGCTTTAACCTCTTAAACACTACTATCCAACTGATAATATTGCATCAAAATAACCCTAAAGGAATTTGCAGGAAAAAAAATTGAAACGTTCAAGATTTGAATAATAATTATTAAGAAAAATTTCTAGTTCTAAGCAGAAAATGAATTCTGAAATATAACTGAATCATGTCTTTGAGGATTTCCCCCAGACCTTTTCATACCAGGACAAATTCTGATATTTTTGAAATGGTGTCTTGGGGGAGACACAAGATGAAATGCTTGTTGGGAAGACTTTAGGTGCTCTAGAGTTCAATGTCTGAGTTTAGTGTAGAGTCCAGGAGAGTATTCTGCTCCTAGCTCTTCAGTGTGATACTAGAGAAACTGTTTCTTTCTTTGTCATTCTCTGAGAGTTTCTTGTAAAATTTCCTTTGTGGATTAGTCCAATGGTTCTCAGCCTTTCTGAGTATGAAGATTCTTTAAGCTAAAAACAACCCCCCCCAAATCATATGTTGTCCCTCACCAAATGCACCCAATGATAATTGTACAAGGCATCTCTTGATTAGAGAAAATGCAATACTAGCATACTATGGATGCAGCTCTTAAATGAACTTAGATTTAGTGATTAGGGGAGAAACCTGTCTTTCTTATGCAGATCAACCCTTTTTCCTCTATCTTAAGAGAGTTACCTAGAAATGCTGAGAGTTTATTTGACTTGACTAGGTTAATACAATCAGTAAGTGTCTGAGACCAGATTTGAACTCAGAAAGAAGAGTTTTTCTGACTCCATCAGCACAACCGAGTCTAGTGGAAACCCTTGAACTTGGGCTTGGATAATCAGGAAATCTAGGTGTATATCCTGGTGCTTACAGTCACTTGGTGACCTCAGCAAATCAAAATGAGCCTGAACTTCCCGAATGTCTTCAACTCTTTGGGGGGCAGGGAGGCGGTTAGGGATGTCATTGAAGAGAGCCGGAAGCATTTTGGGAGTTTAGGAAATCAGTTTTCTGTCATTTGTACATAGGAACATCTGGATAATCTCTCCATATATAAGAAATTGTCCTTTCTATTTGAACTTTGTACAGGCATTCCATAGGTAGGCAAAAAGACCTTTGTCCAGTAGATGTCATTAGGGAAATTGCAAAGATAACTCTTGTTGCATTTAATAAGGAATTTGATTTGATCCTTATATATGCATTTGTTGGAATTGTGATTAAGTTACTGAGGAGAATTGAGGTAGTATGCATCTTTAGATAAACACATCAGTTTTTTATGTTATGGTTAAAATTTTAATGATGCCTTTTATTTTTTATACCACAGTAATTTTCCAATATGTCCCCCACCTTATTGAGCTCCCCTTTTAATAAAAATAAAAGCAGCCACAAAACCAATCACAGATTGATTGCATGGGACAGCATATGCAGTATTCTGCCCCTGTAGACCTTTTCAGCCTCCAGCCAACCTGCTTCCCTGGAACAAGTTTAGTCATTGTAATTAATGTTTAGTTTGACTACATTTTTCCTTTACTTCATTATGCCTATGTGTGTACATATCTATAAACATGAATATATGTACATATATGCAAATTATTTTACATTCATATATACACATAAGTATGCACACATACCCATTTCTTTCTATTGCAAATTTTCTTCCTTGTTAAAATATCTTCACTTTGTATTAATTTATATAAATCTTTCAGTATTTCTCTGAATTCCTTTCATTATTTTTTTAATTCACAGTAATATCTTATCACATTCATATTTGTTATTGTTCAGTCATTTCTGGCTCTTCTTCACCTTCATATGCCACCTTTTATTTAGTCATTTCTCAGTTGATGGATGTAAACATCTTTATTTCCAGTTTTTTCCCTCTATATCAAAAAGTTTATGTATTTTGAGAGAGGTTCAGTCCAAAGTGTTCCATATTTGAATTGATGGGTCAGCTGGAGGGAATAGACCATTCTGGACCAAACATGAACAAACTTTATAGCTGACTTGAAATTTCATGGCCCACCCAAGAGAGTTTGAGGTGTGTCAAAAGGACCTGGGACTTGAGTACAGAGTTAGAATAGAGCTTACATGCTTGTTGATTGATTGCTCATCTGGTCTAATACCCCATTTCATATATAAAGAAAAACCTAGGCCCAGAAAGTTTAAATGACTTTTCCCAAGATCTCCCAGTGAGTACTGGGTCCAGCATTTTAACAGAATCTCTAGCCACCCAGTGTGCATTTTATATTTATTTATATTTATTATTTATTATTATTATTTGTTGTGCTAAAATATTTGCCTTTGTATAACAAGAGAAATATTATCTGTTTAGTTGACTTGCAACAGATAATTGCTCTTCTATAATAGATCTACTCCTTCTACTATTAATTAGAACTGTCCAAAAGAGGAATGAGCTAACTCTAAAACTGATTAGTTTTCCCTCCTTGGAAGTCTTCAAATAGAGACCAGATGACTATTTCATACCTATTTTTGATGATCAATTCTTTTACCTATGGCTTTAATAAAATCACTGCTGAGGTTGCCTCCAGTTTTTACATTCTGTCATCTATCTAATTGTTACTGTTCAGTCATTTTCACTTAATATTTGACTCTTCCTACCCCATATAGGGTTTTATTGGTAAAGATACTAGAGTGGTTTACCATCTCCTTTTCTAGATCATTTTACAGATGAAGAAACTGAGGCAAGCAAGGTCACACACACCAGGAAGTGTCTGGGGCCAGATTTATACTCAGGAAGATGAATCTTCCTGACTTTGGGTCCATTGGTCTATTCCCATTGGTCTAGTCCCATTTTCTGTAGTACAGTTGCTAATCATGTCATTATAGTTATGCTAACACTACAATAGGCACATTAGATGTTGATTTATTTTTTATCTCCCATAGGATTCACTTAACCTTTCATAATCTTGAACAATGTAACACATATCATTATGAAAATCAGTAATCATTGAGTTGTTTGTCATTATGCTAGGCAATATAGAGTTTCATGTAATGTATGAAATACATACTTGATGTTAGCCTTGAGAGGCCAAGAAGTGGCTTCTTTTGTCTTTAACATCCCATTTTATTTTTATATTAACTCCTTGAGGCAGATCTAGGGGATAAAGTCTGGGTCTTTGATTTAATTGATTTAGGGAGCCTACTATTGCAGGTTAGCACTTTGCATCTTTATAAGCTTGGAGAGTTGATTAGAGTAATGGGAGGTTAAATGTCACATATTCAGTGTCAGAGGTATGATTTGAATCCAGGTGGTCTGGTTCTGATAAGACCTCTGGGAAGGACAGCTGAGGAAGCTGAGGTTACAGACGTTAGTGACTTGCCCAAAGTTCTAAAGCTAGTTTGGCATTTAAATTGGAAGTAGAACTCAAGGCTCTTAGCTCCCAGTCTTAGGAGCTTTCCTCAAGCTCACAGGGACTCTCCATATTTGGCATAACTGAAGATAATGTTTCATACAGTGTAGCTTCTCATGCACTTATGACCACCCTCACCAGGATATTTTTCACCATCCTGCTAAACAAGTCTTTGTTTGTTGTTGGGCGACTTTATAGAAGCCTTCTTAGGTGATGAAGAAATGCAAGAGGAAGAGAAAAAAGCGAGACAATCAAGATAATTTTTTGGTCAGTACAAACTCACAGTTCTTTTACTTTAGCTAATTTTTCTATTAACATGAGGAATTTTAGGAATTTGGGGGAATTGTGATGGGGGAGAAGTGGGCCATAGCAGAGTGGGGGTGATTGAGAATGTTCTCTTCTGGAATAGAAAACATCTGGTCTGGAGCAGTTAGGGCTGCACTATTGAGGGGAAAAAAGAGGTGGGGGAAGACTTGATAAGAAACAGACATTGTTTCAAACAATAAATCCCCCTTTGCACGTTAATGAGAAAATAAATTTAGAACAAAGGGTGTCAGACTGCCTGGGTAGCTTTTCCTTGCCCCCTGACTTTTTGGGAGTTTTTTTTTTCAGAGGAGAGTCTTAACTAACTCTGGGATCACCCAACAATGTGGTGGTTGGAGATATCCCATACCTTTCATGACAGGAGCCTCGTGGATTGGAATTGCCAGGGAAATTGACCCCTTATTAGTTCTCAATTATTATTGAGTACTTAGGTGAACAACTGTCTTCTTTGAAGTACATACTTAAAAAAGCAAAACAAAATAAAAAAACTTTGAAACCTGCTAAAATCCAAGCAGTGTGGTGGCCAAGAGGAATGGAAAGACCACTAAATTTGTAATCTGAATAAGTGAGTTCAAAACTCTTCTCTGTTAGCGCAATGAGCTTGGGGCAAATCCTCAGACTTCAGTGTTCTCATCAGTAAAATGAGAAAGTTGAACCTAGATTATCCAGCTTGAAAATTCCATCATTCTCTGACTTTGTCTAAAATCACCGCTTCCACATCCTTGTCTTTCCTTTCAATTTAACCTATCAAGAACTGGAAATATTGCCTGTCCCTTCTATTTGAACTGAGAGTGACCCTAATGGGGAGGAGTGAGGTTACTTTTCTTTACCAATATGGTGATCAAATTCTTTACATCAAGAATTCAAACAAATGACTTGAATGAATATTCTTTTTATAAAATAATTTATTTATTTTCTTGAAGCCAGGACATTTTTCTGGATAATCTTTGATGGATAACCATGGTACTCATTAAAAGAGAGTTTCCCAATAAACTTTACATTAAGTCTATCTGTTTTTGTGATGTGCAGGGAGGGAGATGAAGGTGAGAAAGAATATAGGTGGAAGAAGGTGATGTAAAGGTTAGCAGTATCAAATGGGATCATGCCACCAATGATTTGTGTTTGTTCAAAAATACTGTCTGGTGAAGGACCCATCTTCCTCACTCTTCCTTGTTTTTTATTTTACTTTGGCCAGTGGCATATAAGTTCTCTTTTCCTTTGGGACCTCCTTATTACAAACCTCATCCTTTCTTTACCACGCTTCTCCCAGTGGACAGTGGTTCACCTCATAGCATCATCACACATATTACAGTTCAGTCTGGTGCTGTGTAACAGTTTCCCTGCTACAAAGAGTCTCCAAGAGACTAAGGTTGTAGTCTAAATGCAAACACAGAACTTAGAGGGTGGTCCCAAGTCCCTCCCCTTTGGCCCTCTGCAGCACAGAGTGGACTGACTCCAGGACAGTGTGGGAAAGCTCTCTTGGTGAAAAAGGTGCTGGGGCCATAGGGTACTATTTCACTTTAGTGAAGGGGATTTCTGGTTGATCATGCTCATAAGCCCATGTGATGACCGTAATACAAAAGCACACGATTTGCTTCCTCCAGTCCAGTGAGTCGTCTGTGTTCTGTTAACTCTTGATAAATTGGGCCTGGAAGGGATGTCACTAGGCTAAGAATAGGGAGTCACTAGGCTAAGTGGTGAGTTTCATCAAAAGATCACTGGAACAAGCAAGCAAGAGCTGAGGAATCAGGTGAGGTCAGTGTTATACTTCCTTCAGCTCTATCCCCTGTAGCCTGACCAGTAGGTGTATTCCAGTGGCCTCTTGCCATAGATGATGGGGTGATGAGGCACTCTCTGGCCCCAGTCCAGAGTTGGGCTAATAGAACCAACTTCAGTGTGAAATGCCCCATTGTTGAGTTGATCTCAGTCTTCCCATTTGAGCAGCACCCATATCTGTCTCAAAGGCCAAAAGAAGGAGAGCACAAGATGAAATATTTGACAAAAAGAATGAATCCTGTCCCCAGCCAGACTGCCTTCCATTCATTCCTCTTTATTTTCTGAATTCTCTCTCACCATAAATCCTTTTCCTCTTTCCTTTTCCCTTTACCTATTAAAATGTCTTTAGTCAGAGTGCCAATACTCTTGTCTTTGGCAGCTTGTGTCTTGGTGCCCTGGCTCTGTGAGTCTCTTCCAAGGTTCTTTGTTTTCCCCTTTCTCTCTCTCCCCTTAAATTATATCCTGCCCCATGCTCCATTTTCAAAACTTTTTTTTTGGGGGGGGGGGTTAATTTTTCTGCTTTGTTGGATTTGAATCTTCTTATGTTTCAGATTGTCCTTCCTGAGCCTGCTTTTCTCTCTTGCTTTGCAGCATGTTATTTTCCTTTCTTTCACCTTTCAAGTAAAATTGTTAACCTTGTGAACACCCAATCAAAATGGCATGGTTCTCTCTCTCACTCTCTTTTTCTCTCTTGTCTTGAAATAGTGTGGACCAGCTCAAAGGAGAGAGCCCTTTGATCATGGATGTCCAAGTTTTTGCCAGTTTTTTCCTTAGGTTCTTTTTAGGGCTCTGTGTGTGTGTATGTGTGTGTGTGTGTGTGTGTGTGTGTGTGTGTGTGTGTGTGTTTGGTAAGCACTGTTTAGCTCTTAGATGTTCTTCAGAGAAGAGAATGATACATTTTGGAGGGAGACAGTCTATTTGCTTGTAAGGCAAAGGAAGCAAGGGCTTGTTCTGGGCCTGGCCTCCCACTAACATTTTCTCAAATCTCCCTTTACCTCCAGCTAGAAGGAGAGCTGACAACCCACAACAATGGCCCTTTTTCTTCTCAGAGGGCCAGTGTTTTGATAGTGTCAGGTTACACCCCCACAACCCCCCTTGCCCATTTATAAACTTGACACGGGCAACATGATGTAATGTTATTTTTCAGGATTGCAATGAGGGAATTTTTTGCCCCAGGTCAACAGAATTCTGGTTGATTTTTTTGCTTAAATGAACCATGGCAGGGCATCATTTATGGGCTCCTGGTTAGAGAAGAAGGTAGAATGGTGGGCGATGTTGGGGAGTTGATAACATCTAAATTTTTGCTGGTGAAGGGGCCCAGTCTTTTTCCCCTCCCAATCATGGTTCTATCTCAGCTACCCTATCTCTGCTGAGAAGTGTCAAGGCAAAAGGAGACCCCATTTCTCTTTGTTTAGTTCTCTTCCCCCTGGTTCCCCTGCTATTTTATGTTTAATGCCTACCGACAGGCAGCTAAGACAAAACTACCTTGGAGCAGCCTGGCAACCCAGAGAGTTGTAGGAGACACTCAATGACTTTGCCAGTCCTATTTGGTCCATTCTTCACTCATCTCTCTTCCACTTCTGTGTCTCCTGTTTGCCAGTTCTGCCTGGTCCAGGGAGGATATTTGAGCAAAGTGGGCAGAAGAATAAAACTGAAGGTTTAACTTGCCTGGGGCCCTGGGGTCAAAGCCAGCTTTGATATTTACAATATGGGTTGTTTTGAGCTGCTGGTCCTGTATTTTCTGTCTTATCCTTAACCACTATTTCCTATTTAATGCATACTCCAAAGGTAGTTGTTTTTCTCTTGTGGTTTTTTTAAGACTCTTTGAAGAAGGATCTAAACTTTCCCTTTCTGAGTATGCATAGAAGGAAAAAAGCATACTATTGTTGGTAAAATGACACAAGATCTGGGTTTGGGTATTTTGCCATACCTAGTGACTTTGGGAAAGTCTCTGCCCCTTAAATTAAACCTTAGTATTCACTTCTGAAAAATGGGTATGCCTTATTTTACATAATTGTGAGGATTCTATTGAGAGAATGCAATAGGAATGAAAGATAAATTCTCCCTTGCAGACAAATTCTCCCTTGGCCTTGTTGGAGATGACTAACTTTTGTCTTGGGAAATAGGCATCATAGCATCAAACTGACATATTTTCCATTGAAATTTCAGGCGATGTTATTACTTAAGCCTCTATCTATCTAGTATGGGCTTCTGTTCCCTTAGTGTTATACATGGTGAACGTTGTCCAAACTTGCTACCTCGTCTACTCTTAAACCTGGGAAAGTATTCAATGATATGTAACTGGAATTTCTAGAAAGATTTTAAGATTTATTCCTTGAGAACAAAGAAGGGAAATTACTCTTGAACTCTAAATGAGGTATCTGGAATGATTTTTAATAGGCATTATTGCAGAGGCTGCTATTGAATGAAGCAAAACATCCCAACTGAGATCTAAAAAACTGGACACCAGAGACTTGTGTTTTTGTTTAAAGGCATAAAAAAGGGCAAATTTTAATTTCAAATACAAGTCCATGGAGACAGTCATGAGGATTCCTCTTAAATTTGGTAAAAGCTTTACTATTTCTTCATACCTACTTCACTAACTACTCTGCCCCCCCCCCCCCCCCCAAGGAAGTTATTCCTGTTAACTGGCTTTGTTATTCCACTGATGTTAGTTGGTTCTTTTAGAGTACTACTGCCCAGTTTGGGGGCCTATATCTAAGCTCTCTCAAATTGAATGGCACTAGCTGACATGCATGACCTTGAGCATTGACTCATGGACTGTTGGAAGAGAAAGGACTTTTGAGATATTCTAGTCATCATTTTATAGATGAGGAAGTAGAGGATCAAGGAAATTACAGAGAGGTAGTGGCAGAGTCAGGATTAGAAATCTGATCTCCTGACTCTCAATATGGTGTATCTTATACACCATTTTCCTATGAATATGTAAGAACTTCATTAAAACTGATTTCTGCTTATTTTGAAGATAAATGGCATTTATCTAGACACTGGCTAACAAACATGGCAGAGTTGAAGAGAAAGGGTAAAGAGGCTGACTAGAGACTGGTTTTACCTTTCATTGAATAGTCAAGCAGGTAAAAAAAATAAATAAAAATTCCAAATGTTTATTCCCAGAATTAGGCTTTCTTTGAAAAAAAAAAATGAACTTTTCCCCTAGCATCTTATGTAGGAGGAGTAGGGCATGGTTAGTGGATACACGATAAATTTCTGTCCTCTGAGATGATATGAAATTCATATTATTTTTATTCATTCATTATTTATAGGCCAGACTGGTTAAAGAATGGGGGAACAAGAAAGTATCTTAAAGGTTATCTATATCAGTGTCCTTGACTGATAGATGAATCCCCACTATATAAGATTCTCAAGAAGCAATCTTTGAATATCTGCAGTGATAGGGGTTGGGGGGAGGAAGTGGGAAGCAACCAGGTGGTAGAGTGAAGAGAATGCTAGACCTGAGTTCAAATCCAGCCTTAGCTATGTAACACTGGGCAAATCACTTAACCTTGTTTGCCTCATTTTTCTCATTGTAAAATGAGCTGGAGAAGGAAATGACAGCTACTTCAGTATCTTTTCTAAGAAAACCCCAAATGGGGTCAAGAAAAGTCAAACATGACTGAAAAACAAAACGACAATGATGGGGAACTCACTACCAAATGAAGGAAGTCTATTCTTCATTGCTTCCTTAGTTTTAATCTTGTTTGAGACTAAAACAACCATGTAAATAGTCATGAGATATGTTTATTAGTTGGTTATTTCTTCCTTTGCTTTTCTCTTCATTTCTCTCTCCAACCACCAATAGTTTTCTTTCCCCACGGGTAACCTGAGCAGGAAGACTATAAAGTAACTTACCTTAGTGCCCTTCAGGAGTAAAAATTTTTATTTGGGGCCATTGACTACTTATGAGCCTGAGATATAACTTTTGACTCTGAGAATCACCTATGTCTAAAGAATCTTTTTGCCATGGAGAAAAAGGAGCCGAAATTACAAATTTTTGAAATGATGGAGCTGAACTGATTTTTTTTTGTGATTAATTCTCCTCCCCCCACTAAACTGTGATCAGTTCCCCTCCCTGCAAAATTGCCTTCAGATTTTTGGAACATTATCTATTTATCAGTGCTCTAAAACATCTTTCAGCGTTGCCAAAACAACTGGACTGACTTTTGTACAGTCCAGTCATTTCTGTTGTAGGGGCACTGCTTCTTTCAATTAGTAGACCAACATTTAATTTGTGTCCCACCACAGCTAACTAAAACCAAATGACAGTTACAAATGGCCTGTCACAAGAGGGGCGGAGGAAAGTTGAAGGGGAGGGCAGTGTGGGTGAGGGAAAGCTTCTCTGTGAATGACCACCACACCCTATTGACTTTGGGATTTGGTTTCCTCAGCCCGGATGTAGCCAGAAGGGTCACCACAAAGGTTAAGAGCCAAGGACCTATAGGGGGACTGAGGATTACTATGCTTCTTAACTGAGGTGCCTTCCAGGTGGTCACCATGGAAATCCCTTTTCCTGGGGCCTCTTAGGATAAGCCCCAAATATGTTCATGGGGCATATGGTCATGTGAACAACGGAAAAGGACATGGAAGAAATCTCCACATCTGGCCTCTTGACCTGCTACGAGACTCTCAATACAAGGTCAAGGGGACAGTTTAGTGTCCCCTACTTAGGGAATTAGGAAATTGAGGGTAAAGAATTAGAAAAAATGAAGAAGAGTTATAGAGGTTTTTTTCCCTAAGGGCAGAGGTGAATTGTGGCAGCAAAATGCCTGGTTTCTATTATTACTAAAATACACTTTTAAAAAATTCTTTAGATTTTGGCTTGAACTTTTTACTTGGGGCTGTAATATAGAATAAGAAATATGAATCAGGTCCTTCTTACTGAGATATAGGACCCAGTGAGGTCTTTTTTTTTTTTTCCTTGAGAGAAGGGAGCTAAACTGGCTTTCACAAATCTGCCATCAACTCAGTCTCCTCTCAACCCTAGGATAGTTTTGATGTATGGCATGTGAAAAGGAAAAGTTATGATCTAAGTTGAGTGATAACTTATTATTACATAGTAATGGGTATATCTCACTGGAACTGAGACATTCTAGAAAAATATGAGTATAAAGTGACTTTCAGTTAAACAAATTATTCTTTCCTTTGCAATATACTCTCAGTAGCTGTGTTTTACAATCATACTTTGAACAAATGTCTTAAAAGCAAATATTTTAAGAAAAATTGAGAATTGTTCTTTTAAAGAGTCTATAATAATTTAAAGGACAAGCCACAAATATAAGATGAAAATAATAGTACAAAAAATTCTAAATTCTATATCCTTGTTTTCTTTGGAGTGGAGAGATAATAACCCAGGACATTGTCTATTTCTTTAAATATTCCTATACAGGCAACAAATCTCCATTAGCATCCCTTCTGGATAAGATAGACTGTTGCCTCCCAAGCCTATAAGCTAAACATTATTGGTTTAGTATAGGTGTTCTTAATTGTTTATTTCACTAAGAGTTTTTAACTGAGCCTGGTGTCTGTGGCTAGTTAGCTCAGTTGTTTAGAGTTAATGAGGCCAAGGTCACCGGTTCAACCCCCATATGAGTCAGCTAGCTCTGCTCTGTTCTTCTGCCACAGACTTCACCCTTCACCCCATCCAGCTGTTGTACAAATGCACACGGCTGGTCACAAGAGAGACAGAGGAAGGGAGTATGGAGGCAGCAAATCCATCACTAAAGAGTCAACATGCATTGATGAAGCACCTACTATGGTGCTAGGCTCTAAGAAGCCCAGGACTGAGAGACACAATGATGTCATGGTAACTTTCCATCAGAACCCAGAAGTCTCAGTTCAAACTTGATGTCTTCATGGGTTAACTGAGAATTTAACCTAGGAATTTAGCTCATTTCAGCCTAATTTCCTGACCAGGAAAATGCTAATAATGTTTACATGAAAAAAAAAGATATTGACTTTGTTGATATTTCAAAGATCATATCATTATCATGGATACTTCTAACAATAACAATAATAATATTTAATGCTTTCCAATTTTCATAATAATTGATTCTCTCAACAACCTATTGAGGTATGAGCTATACTTATCTCCATTTTATAAAGGAGAAGCATATATCACAAACCCATCCTTACCTTAGTAAATGGTCTTTGAGAGATACTATGACCAAAAATGTCATTATCTAACCCATGGCTAATCTGGTGAAGGGCCTCTCTGAATTTAGTTCCGCTAGTTCTCAGAAAACAGACCTATTGCCTATAACTACATGCATTTTTGAAGCATTCCCAGGTGAACTCCTTGACATCAGTGGGTTTTGGGACAAGGATTTTGGGACCTATTGCCTATAACTACCTGCATTTTTGAAGCATTCCCAGGTGAACTCCTTGACATCAGTGGGTTTTGGGAGAAGGATTTTGGTCAGAGTGATTCTGTTGATACAATCTTAAAATAATAAAAACAGTAGCAGCAATAACCACAAAAGCCCTGGCCCTGGAGTGGTCTAGAAAATGCACACTTCTGATTAGATAGAACACAATTATTAAAAGAATTTTTTTCTCTTAGTATTTCTATAAATTTGAGTTTTTTCTTAAGCAGGCTCTACTACTTTTTAAACTTTTACTTTTATTAATTTTATCTTCATATCATTTATATAAAGTGAATAGAAATGTGTATTGTGTGCTTTTCAGATGGGGGAAGTGAGACACAGAGAGGTTGTATAACTTGTCAGAGATCACACAGTAAATAATTAGCAAAATGAGAACTAGAACCCAGATCGCCCAACTCCAACCCCCTGTCTTTTCCAACAGTCTATGCTGCCTCCCAGTGGACAGACTATTTGCCTGGGAATAGTAAATTTCTAAATTCTAGTGTCAGCAGGCAAGGGCTTTCTCTATCACTAATGACATTCCTTTTCACCAGCTATCTTATAATCTGCAAAGTAGCAGAATTACTTTTTGTTACTGGAGAGAGCAAATAAATAAAAAGAATAGCTTCCTAACATGTAGTTTGTTTTATTAATAGGAAAATGTTTCAAGTATTTTGTAAATTTTGAAGACTTTCTGCAAGGGAAACTTAAAAATAGGGAACAAAGACAAAGAGAAATTGTGTGATCCAGCCCCCTGCCTACTTTGAGATAAAATCCAGTGTAGCTTGACCTAAGAAGGCCTAAAGTGTCTTTGCATTCATTCCATTTGGTCACTAAGGAGCGATATTCCTTCTCCCCACATCTCAGGGTAGGTTTATATTATTCTGGTCAGTATTCCGGGAACTGAAAGTTTGTGAGGTTGTTAGAGGAGAGAGAGAAAGACAAGGAATCAGATTTGCCTTTTTTTTTAAAGGATTATTAGCTCCAAGTTAATGATTTTTATCCTCTTTTCTCTAATACTATTCAGACCCCGCTCTTCTGTGGAATGGCAGAGCAGTCAGAATGGTAAGGGTTTTTACCAATCTCTGCTTCAGTAATCCTATCACGTGCCTGAGGGATTCATCAGAGGGAAATAAACGCATTAGGAACTCCCTGGGCTTTGCCATCTCCAGGATTCATGAAGTGCTGGGGAGTCTGGCTTGCCACTGAGGAAGCAGCTCATTCTAGAGCAGTCAGGCCAATAGACTTGTGTTTCATGTAGGTTGTGAAATGGAAGATTTGGCCCCAAAGAATGGATAGGCCTTGTTCTTTTACCAACCCAAATCTCTTTTTTTCCCTTCCCCCTCTCTCCCTGACTATGATTTTCCAAATCCATGTTATGAGTTTTCTTCTTTTGTTAGAATGTCTACTTCCAGAAGGCAGATATTCTCATTTCCTTACCTTTGTATCCCCAGATCCACCAACAATATCCAGCCCATAGGAAGCAATATATACTTTAGCTGTTTGTTAATCTGTTTGTATCTCTCTCTTATTCTCATCTATCATCTCTCTAGATCTATCTGTATATCTGTTTGGCTACTTCTTACTTATCTATCATCTATCTATATCTGTCAGTTTTATGTATCTGTCTGCCTATCATATATCTATCTAGTTATTTCTATGTTATCATCTGTCTATTTATCATCTATCTATCACTATGACTATTTGGTCATCTCTTGTCTATCTTTATATCTATTATCATGTGTCTATGCCTGCCCTTCTGAATGTCTATCTATCTATCTATCTATCTATCTATCTCCATCTATCTATCTATCTATCTATCTATCTCTATCTATCTATCTATCTATCTATCTATCTATCTATCTATCTATCTATGTATCTATCATTATGTCTATTTGATCATCTCTTGTCTTTCTGTCTATTATCATGTGTCTATGTCTACCCTCCTGATCTTTCTATCTATTTATCTATCATTTATCTGTCTAATATTATATCTATCTAACTAGTTGTCTATCATCTATCTAGCTATCTATTATCTATATCTGTCTCTCTCTCTCTTTCCCTTTATTTTTCCATAATCTTTACTGAGCTTAAGTTTTGACTTAAAATCTTATCAAAATGAAAAGACACAGGAGAGAAGGGAGACAGCCAGCTAAGGGGAAAACAGCAGAAAATCCACTGGAGTTTAGCAAAACCCTGAGTTCTAGACAAGCTGGGTGACCATGGGCAAATAAGTCACTTGCCCCTTTAAATCTAAATTTCCTGATTTGTAAAATAGAGATAATATTATTTTTAGTTTCAGCTTATCACAGAGGTTGGTGGTAAGGAATCAAAATAAATAAGGTGTTAAAAGTGTTTCATAAACTTCAAAATATTCTATAAAAGTCAACTTTAATAGTAATAACAATAACAACAATAATATATTATGTGATCATCAAATGAGAGAAACCTGGAGTGATCCACCATTTTCTGATATGTAAATCCTTCCTGAATTTTAGGAGCATCTTTTCTAATTAGAGAGGTTGGTGCTATTTTCAGCTCTTTACAAGGCTTCATAGAACTAACTTCTGCGTGGCTAAAGAAGGCAAAACTTGAAGCCCTGAGTAGAAATTACAGGCAAGGAGATTTTCAGTTCGGGACAAAGTTGTTATTAAGAGAGCTGTCCAAAAATGGAAGGGGTCACTTGATGGAGGGAGTGTATTCCCTTCCCTGGAGGTGTTCAGGCAGAGAGGCTAGATGACAACTTCTCAGAGATGCAGTGGAGGTGATTCATACATCAAGCATGGACCGGGATCAGATGGGTCTTTACAATCTCTTCCAACTCTGAGATTCCATGATCCCATGATCCTGTTTCCTAGTGTTCCCTGCCCTTGTCTCCCTGAGGACATAGACACGTGTACATGTACAAGCTGAAATTTCCTTGGGTACCAGAGTATACACCAGCCTGATCCAACACTCCCTTCCTCCCTGCCCCCAAAGCCTGAGCCAAACAGAGGGCAGGGGATTGGGAACACATTGCACAAACTTGGCAAGGAAAGGAAGACCGTTAAGTGAAGGCTAATTGGAAGCTGCCCCAAACTGCACTCTGTTGGAACTATTTACAATATCTTTCAGGCAGTGACTTATTGGGTTATTCACTAAAGGGTAAAAGGGGGGATGGGGAGGAGGCAGGGAGTGGCAAGGGGCAGCAAATGACCTGATAGACTAGCAGCTTGGAAGAAGACATTGTCTGCTTTTAAAAATTCAGCCGCTTAACTCTTACTGTGCTTGTAATCACTGGCACACACCCTTGCCTCTGTAGAAAGACACTGTCCATGATCTAGTGGAGAAAGCAGTGGGCTTAGAGTCTAGAGATCTGGGTCACCTATATGACCTTAAGAAGCAGTTTTACCCATCTGTAAAATGGGCATTGTAAAGATTGTTACAATCCGGTCTCACTGTTGTGGGGGGAACTTTTGTAAATTCTGAAGTACTTAGAGAAACCTATTTTATCAAAGGGAATGCAATATTGTATGAGTACTTCTGGTTTCTTACATTTGATTTCCCTACATGTTTTTTCCAGTGGGGTTTTTATGTTTATTGACTAATTATTCCTCCCCTTTCTCATTATTTCTAATGTTAGCAATACAGAATTTCCTGTTTTCTCCCAGGTTCCTCACTACTTCATTAATATTCCATATAGTATTACTCTTGTTGCTTTGTTATTGTTTCTATTATAGAGTCAACTTAACATTATACAATAAAATTGTTAGCCTTGTCATCTAGAAGACTAAAATTCAAGTTTCTCCTCTGATTCCTATTGGCTACGTGACCCCAGAGTAATCAGTTAAACTCCTGATGCCCAGATAAACACTTCTAAGTCTATAAATGACTGAGTCAGTGTCATCTGCATTTGCAAAGGAATTTTCTTCAGAGAATTTCCTATATCAAGGAAATCACATATTTGATTCCCAATTTATTGATCCAGATCCCTTCCCTCCCCAGCTGAGATTACTGATGGTGATTATTTCTGTCAAATCCAAAGATGAAATTTACTGGTTCCTAATCCTTAATCCTATTTGCCTCAGTTTACTCATCGGTAAAATGAGCTGGAGGAAGGAAATGGCATTTCAGTATCTTTGCCAAGAAAACCCCAAATGGGTTCATGAAGAGTCAGACTCAAATGAAGTGGTTCAACAACATCAACAACAAAATTTGCTTCAGTCTTACTCCATTATTCAAGGAAAAGAGTTAGTTCTTGAGTCAGAATAGACCTAATTTCACACATATTTCACGATTGGGAAAACTTTGAACCCTCAGTTATCTCCTCTTTAAAATAGGGATAATATCTATTTTAAAATTTTTAATTACATTGTTGTTAAGAATGACTTTGATTTTGAAGCTATTCATTAACTTTAAAATGTTTTGTAAACATCAGATATTATTGCTTTGACTTAAGACCAAGACTATTTTGAGTGTCAGTTGAAATCATGGGTAAAGTAGTACACAATGGTCAGCCATTATCATTATTTTTACTCTCTCATTGCTCTCTCAGCAAGATTGCCTTGCTGACCTGTTCCTCTCCCTTCCATACCTTACTTTAGACTCATAGGTACCTGCTTGGATTGAGGGGTTGATGACCATCCTTTGGTAGAGGCAACAAAATAGGTGATCAGACCAGCTGTTCTTATTCAGAGAAACATTTCCTTTCTGTCCTCCAAATCTTCCCTAAGTAGGAAGCAGACAAAGGAGCCAGAAGGATCCATTCTTTCTTTAGGATCTATCCCCTTATGATATCATTAATTGATACTTGACTAATTTGCTAATCCCTGGACAAGTATTTGGCTAGTTTACCCAGTTCCTATGAAAGAATGATGAATAATGAACAAAAATAAAATTATAGCATTTGGGGAATTCTCAGTCTTGGATTTGAGGTGAGAAAATCTGACTTCAACCTATTCTACCTTTTAACTATGTCCCTTTGGGTAAGTCACTTGACCTCTCCATGTCCCAGCTTCCCCAATAGTTAGTTTCCTTGGTAAAATGAAGGTGTTTGAACAAATGACCTCTAAGATTCTTTCCAACTTTAACTGCATGATCCCTTGAACCTACTTAAGATAATGAACAATTTTTCTATGAGATAGAAATACCCATTTATATATTTAACCATTATATATGCTAATTAAAATGATTTTTTTAAGCTATTAAAAACAGGTCCCCTAAGACTTATCTTACCAGGCAATGCTTTGTTAATGCTACTCTGTCCTTGATAGTAAAACAAAACAAAACAAAATAAAAAATTTCATTTATATTTAGAAATCCACTAAGAATTTTTACTAATTCTACCTGACTTCCTTCCAATTTAGTTTGAATTTGTGAACTTTTCAGTATCTTGGGAGCAAGCTCCAGATATTTCTCATCTCTACTATTCATTCTTCCTTTCCTTCTCTTGTCTTTCCTTCCCCATCCAACCATTATCTTGTAATCAGTGTTTGGATCCAGTAGTGGGAGAATGCCAACTTTCTAATATTTTCCCAGCAGATAAGAACCATGGGAAAAAGTTGTGAAACTTTAGGTTGCCTCACTTAAATTTCTAAATGAGTGACTTTTCTTAGGTTACTGGAGAGCTTGGGAATCTAAATCTAGAACTGAAAGGCATCCTAGAAGTCATTTTATAGATAAGGAAACTGAGACTTAGGGGGATTGGGTGATTTACTCAAAATCAAACCTATAAAGAAACTATCAGAGAAAGAATTTGAACTCAAGTCCTTTGACATTAGAACTAGTGGATTTTTTGCTTTTTTGGTTGTTTTTTTACATGTTATTTTTTTTGCAAGGCAAGTGGGGTTAAGTGGCTTGCCCAAGGCCACACAGCTAGGTCATTATTAAGTGTCTGAGGCCAGATTTGAACTCAGGGACTCCTGACTCCAGGGCCAGTGCTCTATCCATTGAGCAACCTAGCCACCCCTTTGCATGTTATTCTTGCACAGGGCCAAGCTAACCTTATTTGTATTGTTCCAATTTTCGTTTTTATACTTGTTGAAGTGAGTACCATTTTTTAATTTTTTTTTACCACTTGACAACAGTTTTCAGTCCTCTTATCAATATCATTCTTATGCACTCTAATAATATTGACCATCTCTTATCACATGTTCAGTTCCTTTTGTTCTAGGTAAAAACATCTGTTGTTGATCTTAAGGAATTCTATAGATTAGAAGGAACATGTTGATTACTCTGTTTGAATAGAAGAACCTTCAACTTGTTCATACATCAGAGGTCAGGGAGTGTCCCTAGTGCCTTGAAGGACTGAAATGCATAGCCCTTATACCCCTATTTTGAAGAAGGCTGTGGTTGTTAGGGTTGATTCCCTCTTCTGTTCTTGGTCTCCTCTTAAGCTATTGGGAGAAGTGTAGAAGAGGGTAGATGGGTTCATAATAAAAACTAGCACAGTTGTTGCTTTGGTGATCCCTTCCATTTGAATACAATGTTGAAGTATGTGAAGGATGCTTTAGAAGAGACTTTTGAATGAGTGGAAGGTGTAATTCAACTGAATAAGGAAATTTAATTCAACTGAGAAGGAAAAAAACCCCAAACAATTCTTGCCTTTAAGGGTCTTACATTGTACCCAAGGGATTATGTCCTGTGAACAAATGACTAAATATAAAATATTTACTAAGTAAAGATATAAAACTATATATATTGTATTGGTTGAAAAGAGATGGGAAAGCATTATGGTCATGTGTGGGACAGTGGAAAACTTCCTGAGGTCCCTTTAACCTATAAGATTCCATCAGCCTATAACTACAGTGGTGTGCCTTAAGATTTGTGGGCTTCATGAGTACTTGCATTTAAGCATTTCAGATAGAAGACTCTAAGATTAACATCCCCCACCCCTTCCTAACTTAGACCGGACCTGGGGCTCTATCTTAACACAAACAGGTTTTGATTTAGTGACATGGCCAGAAGGCTTCTTGTCACTAATTTCCATAAATAGTGATGAAACTGAGTGGTCAGTTAATTGAGGTATCAAGTTGGGATAATCTATTTCTAGAAAGGCTGTACCCCCGAACTTATCTGCCCTTTACTTTTAACAGTCCAAATGAATTTTTTTTTCTCCCAAAGGCCCAAGTAGTTAAGATTACTATGGGAGAAAAATATATCATTGTGAGTATTTGCTTTAAAGCCAAGGATTATCAGGCACCTTGTTTTTTGCTCCCGAGATTCTCTCCATTTCACTCATTCCTTGGAATACCTCCTTCACTATGTCTGACCTTGAAAGCACTTTGGAAAGATGATTATGATTATAGATATAAGGTGGACCTCAAGTGTGTGGATGCTCTCTGTTGATCTCTCTAGCATCCCAGTGCCAAAGGCATTCAGCAATCTCCCCAAGATGGGAGAGCCCACGGTGCAGTCAAAATGGTAATGCATTTGAAATCAGAGGACCTGAATTTGAGTCTTGGCCTTGCCATTCACTCTCTGTCTCTTCACCTGCAAATTGAGTGGGTTGGACTAGGTCACCTCTAAAGTGCCTTTCAGCTCTAAATTTATGATCGTCTGATACCATAATCCTCACAATAAGTTATGTTATGCTTTGGGGAAAACTCTGGAGCCCCAAGGTCTTGACTTACCTCTGTGTGTTGCTAGTCATTAGCTAATGTTTTCCCTGTGCTCTTTCCTCAAGTGCTATCTAGCCTCCTTGGCTCTCTGACCTATAAGAGAGGTGCATCTTTTGGATCAAGCTTTATCCATTATTAAATAAATCTCTGCCTTCCTCATGTTCCTTGATTAGCTTTCCTAATTCTGCCTTCCTACTCCTCCCTCACAGCTATGCTCCCCCCAAAGAGAGATGAAAGCAAAACTTGCCACTTCCAAAAAAGCCAAGTAGTTCTTGTAATTAAAAAAAAATATTATTGATGTCTGTTGAATTCTTACATTATAAACATTTCCAGATTACTGTGATTCTGGAGAACAATATTCAGATCTATTTTCTTATGTAGAAAGACCACCCTTTAGCTAAGGGCACAATAAGCTATTTGAAGTCAATACACACACACACACACACACACACACACACACATACATTTTCTCTCACAACATACACCCAGGGTGGCCAATCTGTTGCCATCTTCAATACTGCCATCGCTACCCCTTCTTTTTTCTTTCTTCTCCCAGTTGTATGCCAGTAATCTCCGGAGGTGAGACCTGCCCCATTACACACAAGATGATCGTCACTAACCCAGTGGGTGCAGATAGATAGAGACATCTAGCAGCGTGTTAATAAAGGACCTGGTGAGGAATAGAAAAATGTCGCCCCCAGGTAGTTCAAATTGTCTGCTGTGGTGGCTGCCCGCTGTCTTCTGCAGTCATGATTGGCTTATGATTGCCCAAGGGGAGGGGATGGGGGTAGAGCAGAGTGAGGGGGGCTTGCCAACCCTGTGTCAGGGCAGTGGAAAGTGACATTAGCAAGGAGATTTCCTTGCTTTATTTTCTTCTCTGCTGGGAAACATTAGATTTTTCTGCATTGGCAAGACTCACAGCTGGCAAGCTGAGGGATGTGCCAGGTCTCAGCTCCCCCAGAGCTGGAGATGAAGCCTCAAGTTTCACCTTCATGTCAAACCAGCCCTTCCACCTGTCACCCCTCAATGCCCCTGACCCCATTTCTCTTGGGAATGCATCTTTTTCCTAGGACTTTCTTCTGTGGTCTCTCCCTGTGTGTCTCTCTGTCTCTGTCTCTGGGGCTCAGCCTCAGTGGCTTCATCCACCTCCTTCCTCTCTGTGCTTAGCTCCTGCAGAGCCAGCCAGCCTCGTGCCTTTCATTACCACGTTAACAAACTCGAGTCGTGCCTAACGAGGACGCCTCATACGTTATGCTAATGATCAAGAGACATGTTAATGATATTTTAGAAGCCTAATTAGTGGAATATATAACTATATGCAATTTGGTAATGGACTGTGACAACAAGTTGTTAAAAGGGGGCTTGACAAATCCAGTTCCATGTGGCCTCAGACAAACAAGAGCTGAGAATGGATGAATGGAAATCCAACAGGGAGATAGAGGAAGGAGGTGTATGTATGTTTGGGGTTGGGAGCATGCATGCAAAGGGGTAAACACAAATTACACTTGTGCATGGGTCAACTTTTCAGATAATAGGGCAGTTGGAATCCCTTCCTTTTGATGACTACAAAGTCAAATAAATGTCTCTGAAGGATTCTTGAAACTCCAATTTAAGCAACTATTATTGCTGGTAGATTATAAAAATGTAGCTTGAGGTGATAGTGTGATGATATACTTATAATTTTTTTTCTCATTCACTCAAAAACTCTTTGTTGCTGTTTGTAGTTGGTGGCATCCACACAGCAGAGGAATCCTTGTAGCACAGTTATCTTTTTGTCGAATAAATCAAAGATCAAAAACAGGCAGTTCAATCAAGAGACATAACCACACCACCCATTGTTGGTATTTTGCCTCCTTTGATAGGACAAAACCTGGGATTTATATTCCCTAGATACAGGATAGCTGTAACTAGCACTTTTGTGTCCAGGATTAGCAGCACTGTCCAAATGTCCTCATTTAATTTGTAGTTTTGGTTGGAGTCATAGAAACCCCCAAATTTCAGGAAACTGATTCTAAGGGAAGGGCAAAAGTAGGGAAGGGGGTAAAAAGCTTATCTGCTATATGACTATAGTGTTGGTGGAGGAATGATAATGGGGGAGAAGGAAAATTGCCTCCTGGTAGCTTCTCATTATAATCAATTATTATTGCCATCTAAATGTTAAACTTGTTCATTCATTTGCTATGGAAGGACTAAACCTACTGTCAGTGCACCTCTAAATTTTTGTTCTCTTAGGTCAAAGCCATTGATCTGCCCTAGTAATGGCACAGTAGTTCCATAAAATCAATTAGACACTATATCATCATTTTATTTCTGTGCTAAAAATCTTAGTCCATGTAGTCTGTTCACGGTCCTTTCTTCCTGGAATACTTCTTTAACTAGACATCTTGCAGAATTCTAAATAGATTGCCTTTATTTTTTACAACAGATTTAGTTTGATAAAGTTGTTTATAAAAGACATTTCCTCAACTTCTATTTTTTTCTGTTTTTCCACTGTATTGAAGGATAGATTTGAATTTATTTTCTGAGTATTTAAAATGTCTAATAGAGCTGGGTTAGTAATACCATACTTCATCAATAGATGTCACTATCAAACACAAGTTATATTGTGTTATACATTGTCTTCAGTTTGAGGTTTCTTGTTCCGAAAGAAGAATTAGTTGTTTTCTTATATTCTTGACACTTTTTGCTGCATATGTGGTTATGGGGATTACATCTTCCTCTTATGTAAATTGTAATCTTTATGCTCACCTTTCAAGAATGAACCTCTTTGGGCTTAGCCAGGCTATTCTTCATGTGTCATAAATAGAGGCCATCATCACATCCAAATTGAAGTCTTTTTCCCTTCAGAAAGACCTTCCTAGAGTGATGCTCTACCAGTATAACCTTTGAGAACCCAACATCACTCCCATGCCTTGATAAAATATTGGCATAACTCTTTGGTGAAGGATTGAGGAAGAGCCCTAGGCTTGGATTTTACTGTGTCAAGATAAGAGGCTCTCTTTATTAACCAGAAAGGAAGAGCAGAATAAAGCTGACATCTGGGAATTTTTAGTTGATGATGGTATCTATATCTTGCCATTGAAAGTATAGCTGAACACCTGATGGTATTTGAATTAATTAGTAAAGGATGTGTAGGCATTTTTGCATGTTATTTCAACTATAATAATAAAAATAATGATAGCAAGCATTTATTTAACAATTCATAAATATCTCATTTTTATCCTTACAACAACCCTAGATAATATTGTTTTCATTTTACCAGTGAGGGAAGTGAGGCAGACAAAGTTTAAGTGACTTGTGCAGGGTCACAGGTTGAGAAATATCTGAGGTTGGATTGGAGCTCACATTTTCTTAACTTCCCTATAGAAATTTCATGGAGATTCAGGAATTTCTTCAAGGGAAATAGAAAAAGGTAGACAGACCAACTTAGAGCAAAATATGCCATCTGTTTAGCTGGTTTTTAGTCATGACCCCATTTTTGTTGGCAAAGATATTGGTTTTCCATTTTATTCTTCATTTCATTGAACAATTGAAAACATTGAGACAAGTAGAATTAAGTGACTTGCCCAGAATCACACAACTAATACATATCTGAGGTTGGATTTGAACACAGGTCTTCTCTCTAACACTCTAAGTGCCACAAAACCTAGTTGCCCAACTGGTATGAATAATTCTTTTTTTAAAAAATTCTCATCATATATATGTAAAAATACACACAGAGCACATACATTCAACTTCAGTCTTCTCATCTTTAAAATGAGGATAAGGATAAAATCTACCAAGACCATTGTGGACATCAAATGATGAAATATCAATTATTGTTGTTTGTTCTTCATTCTTGAGTAAGACTATGACATCAGAGAGGTAATGCCATGAAAAGCACATGAATTGGATTTGAGTGGGGGGTGTTAATTCACCAATCTCTCTAGCTTCTCCAGAACTATCTGTGTCCAGGGACCAGATATGAATCAAGATGACTGGAGATGGCCCTGAATGCGAGGCAATTAGGGTTAAGTGATCTGCCCAAGGTCATGCTAGTGGGTGTCTGAGGTCAAATTTGACCTCAGTTCCTCTTGATTCCAGGATCAGTGCTCTATCCATTGTGCCACTTTGTACTGTGCCAACTTTTTTACTTATGCATAAACTTCTATACACATTTTGATGGATCTGTGATCTGACTCCCCCCAACTATGTCATGGTCAATTTATTTATGCCCTTTCATCTTGAACAACATTAGTCCATTTCTTCCTATAAAATTTTAATCAGGAGGATGAGGGATCCATGCTGTGAGCCTTTCTCCAGGTCTCTTGTCATTCTGTAGATATTAGTAAAGCACATGCTTCTAGTCAAGAAGACTTGAGTTCAATCCATAGACCCAGATATTTCCCCTGCTTTGAATCTTTGACTTCTGTCTGTATCAATTTCTAATGGGAATAATGATGGCACCTGCCTGTCCAGGCTGCTATGAGGATCAAATGAAATAATATTTGTAACGTGATTATTATTGTTGTAGTTATTTCTGTGGTTGACCAATCACCTGTTTTTGGAATATATGTATATGTGTGTGTATGTATATTATGTATATACATAATCTAAGAAATAGCACCATCACATCCATATTTGCACATACACAAATGTCCACCAATGCACGTATATCTATACATACATGTACACATGTGACTCTTTTCTCTCTTTACTTCTTAACCTCATCTCTCAACCTCTCTCTTTTCCATCCTTTTCTGACCTAGGATACATTCTTTCTTGATTTGATTCTTTTCTGTAGTGGAATTTTGTAAATTCATCATTAGATAATTTTTCAACATTCTGGTTAGCAACTGACTATTTTTTTTTAAATGGGAGGCCCCATTACTTTCTCTTTCCCCTTCTTCCTGATGCTTAGCAGAAAAGGTGGAAAGATCCTGTATAACTAGAAGATTCTACATTAATTTCCACTTTTAATGAGAAGATTCATTTTGGGGAGGAAGGGGGGAAGAGAGAAAAAAATGTACAGGGGAGCCAGAGGGAAAAGCACATTCCTTTTTCAGAGCCTTTCTCACTGAATTGTTTGAAGCTAGTAAAATTAGCAGCCGCTTTGATGCTCAAAAGACCTTTCATCTTTGTGTGTGTGTGTGTGTGTGTGTGTGTGTGTGTGTGTGTGTGTGTGTGTGTTAATATTAAGTTGAAATTCTTTTCTTACCACTTATTTGGTTTTTCTGCTAATAATGAAATTATAATGAGGTCCCTGATGGGATTAAAAAAAAACACCTCACATGAATTATCCCATTTCCCATTCAACCTCCTTCTCCCTTTCAGTAAAACCTATTCTGCATAATAGGTCTTTGTCTCTGACTTGCAGATAGACTTGAAGGAAGGCCTGAATCGGAAATGCCCCTATTGTTCTTTTAAGCAAATAGGTTATAAAGTTCTGGGAGGCCACAGTATGCTCTCTCTCTCTCCCTCTCTCTCCTTCTCTCTCCTTCTCTCTTCCCCTCTCTCTTTCCCCTCCCTCCCTCCTTTTTTCCTTCCTTCCTTCCTTCCTTCCTTCCTTCCTTCCTTCCTTCCTTCCTTCCTTCCTTCCTTCCTTCCTTCCTTCCTTCCTTCCTTCCTTCCTTCCTCCCTTCCTCCCTTCCTTCCTCCCTCTCTCCCTCCCTCTTTCCTTCCTTCCCTTCCTTCCTTCCTTCCTTCCTTCCTTCCTTCCTTCCTTCCTTCCTTCCTTCCTTCCCTCCTTCCCTCCTTCCCTGCTTCCCTCCTTCCCTCCATCATATTTGGTGTAGGTGCAATTTATATATTGTACTGTCTTGAATTCACTTTTCTTTATTTTGGGAGGAGGGCTTTTGTGAGGATCTGTGACTTTTTATTGGGATCTAGTGGGGTATGCCTGTTACTGTCTTGATTTGTGGAGAAGGCAGGATATGGAAACTTGGATAACACTGTTTGGGTTGATAAATATATCTACTAATCTGTTTATTATTATTACTAATTCCCATTCTCTCCTGCTTCATTTGATTCCTTCCCAGGGGCCATTTTCATCTTAAACTTGGGTAGGTCCAGGACTGGAGCTAAGTTCTCTGTTACCAATATGTTAGCTCTCATATGTTCTTGAATTTCCATATATGGACAAGTAAAGGCCCACAATGTTATGATTACCAAAAACTATGGCATCCCAGACATAAGTAATTTTCTAATGTTAAAGAAAATTATAGGCAGGAAGTGAAATTTAATTCTTTTCTTCCTAGGTAAGTGTTTCAGTATTTGACAATTCTCACTTTTAGGAAGAGAAGAAGGAAACAAATAGTTATTATGTGGCTACTATGTACCAATCATTGTGCTAAGAACTATACGAATATTATCTCATTTCATAATCACAACAAGCCTGGAAGGCAAGGTATCATTAACCCCATTTTACACATCAGGAAATTGAGACCACCAGAGCTTAAGTGATTTACCCAAGGTAGCACATCTAACAAAATCAGAGGTTGCATTTGAATTCTAGTTATCCTGACTTTAGACCCAGTGCTCTAACCACTGAATCATCTCTCTGCTTCTAAATAAATAGTAATAACTAATCTATTACAATATTTTACTGGACTTTTAAGGTTTGCTAATGTTACTCATTTCATTTGATCATCTTAATAACCATGGGAATTAGATATTATTATCATTCCCATTTTATAGATGAGGAAACTGAGGCTGTGAGAAGTTAAGCAACTTGCCTAGGGTCTCATTGCTTTTAAGTGTCTAGAGAAAAATTCAAAGTTGGTTCTTCCTGAATCCAAGACTAGTCCTGTCACTACTCATCATTGACCCAAGAATACTTCCATCAATCTAGCCAATCTCTACTGTTTTTGTTTTGGCCCATTGTTTCATATTTAAAGATAAATCTGTTTGTATTTGATTAGTTTCATGTTGTTTCCCCATTAGACTGTGAGCTCATTGAGAGCAGGAATTTTTTTTGTCTTTATTTTATTAAGCATATAAAAATGGCTATTGATTGACTGATTGGAGAAGAATACTGCATCATAACTTGAGAGTCTATTGTCTCCATTGACATATATACTGGCTACGCAACCCTGGGTGACCCTAGGCATTTCTTGAAGACTCAAGTTACAGAGGTATTGACCTACATTTAGAGAGGAACTTTCCTTATTCATCAGTTCCATTTACCATTTATATCAGAGGTCTATTCCATCTCCAAAACCCTTCTAATCTTAGATTTCACTTGGGAACAAACAGCAATGGCACACAACAACTTAATGAGGTAGACATGGCAAGGAATTATTATTTCCTCTTTTACTAGGGAGGAAACAGACTCAAAAAGGAAGTAATTTGCTTAAGGCAAATCTGTCTCCAAAAAGTGATGGCAGGACAAGAACACAGCTCTTAGGATGGCCATATCAATATTTTTTCAATGACTTTTAAATGCCTCACCTAGCATTGTTCATCTACATGGCTCAGTAGTTACACTGGTTAGAGACCATTCCCCAAACATCTTTATCTTGGATCTTGGTTCTCAGAGAAGCATTAATAACTGGTTTTAGGGAGCTCACTTCTAATCATGATCTCCCTAGGTTCCCCCCCCCCTTCCTTCCTCCCCACCATTAACTAGTTATAATAAAGTAGGAGAATCTTTACAGTTGGTGATTTTATATCATAGATCAAAGATCAAAGCTGAGGAATACACAGCAACCGTAAAATTAACTGCTTTTTCAATTTTACAATGCTTTCAGTGATAGAGAATCATATAAATTTAATATTAATTAAACACTTAGCTTTTAACCTCCTCTTGCATCTACTTTTGGCTGGTTGCTGGAAAAAATTAATTGGGCATCTTAAATCTTGTGTTACTAAATGCTTTGACAGGAAGGGTTTCAAAAGCACTTCTAACTTCAGCAAAATGCACTTGGAACATTTGTCCTTCCATTCACCTAATTGAAAAGCCATTTTTTTAACTTAAGGAAAATGGACCATTTGGTGATTTAAAAAAAAGGAAGTAGAGCTTATAACCTAGGGCTTTAACTTAGTCTTCTGGAACACTTAGCTCATAGCAAAATGGAAGCCATGGTGTTCCATTATTAAAATTACCCTATTGATCATGCATCCAATGATACCAATATATTACTGGTCACTTGTTGGTCTGTTTGTATGCTTGAATCTCCTGGGTCGTCAGTCCAGCAAGTATTTCCTCTTGTATCATCAATGAAGATTTGAATATAAGATTCACTTTTATAGTCATGAGCCACCTTTTTGGGGATAGAGGAGAAGATATTTTGCCATTCCAGGAACAGTCCCAACAGTGACACAAACCTTACCATCACAATACAAAGTGAAAAGAAATATTATATTTGATGGGAATCTTAAAACATGAAGGATATTTGTCTGGATGTGTGTTTTGAATAATCCTAATGCTATGATGCAAATTATCCAGTAGAATGAAAACTCCTTGATTTCAAGAACTGTTTTGTTTTGTTTTTCTTTATATCCCCATCAGCTAGCACAGTGTTTGACACACACTAGATGCTTAATAATCCCTTGTGATGGATTGATTGTTTCATTTTTGACTTTGTACACCCATCACTTACTACAGTCTCTCGAACACAGTAGACATTTAATAATTGCTTATTGACTGATTGTTTCATTTTTGCGTTTGTATCCCCAATATATTGATCAACACTTAATAGATACTTTTTTTCAACTGAACTTCATCATCTCTATTGATGGCGCCAGTCTCCTTTGGCCTTTCATAATCAGCATGCATCAGTATCCAGACTTCCATAATGGCTGAATGGAAATCATGCCCACCAATCTACCCTGTGTTTCTGTAATCTTTTTCACCAAAGAGCTAAGAGTGCTTTTGTACATATTATCTCATTTATTCTCACAACATCACTAAGAAGGAGTTAGGCAGGGGTAATATAAGGATTCAAAAGTTACCTTTGCTGGGCTGCCTGCTGCGACCATCAATTTAAAGATGGCAGTTGGACTTAGCAGGGTAACCTCAGTCAGCAGAGCTTAGACCCCCAAGAGAGCGTACGTCTGCTCTTCATTTAGACTCAGGTGTCTGAGACAAATGCAAAGCTTGCCTTTTTGACTATACTATTCTTAGCTAAACACTCACTGGGATCACTGCTACACATGTGTCCCACTTGAAGGAACATCACTATATAAAAATTCAAACTTGCAAAAGATGATACATTAAAGGGTTATTATTAATATTAAAAAGTAACTTCATCTTTAAGGAAAAGGAATTACAGAAGGTTTCCATTAAGTAGGTAACTGTAATAGTGCATTTAAGAAGATAATTTGGTTTCTTCCCAATGTTACTGGAACACATCTATTGGCTAGTGAGGTATATTTGTAAAATGTGACAGTATTCTCTGTCACATTGATAGTTAGAACTGCTTTGGATCAATGGGGTAGTGGTATTTCCTGTTTATAAGTCATGGTAGATTGGTTGTAGAATTGTTTCTTGAACCCTAAGTTTGCCCATTTGTATACTTTGTCTCTCCTGTGAAACACCAGACTTTCTCATGTTTAGCAGTCTCTTCTCCCTTTAGTCTCAAAGATCCCCTCACTTCCTTCAAAACGCATTCAAATATTGCCTTCTACATGAAAACTGTCTAGTGCCTCTAATCTCAATTTGCCTTGTATAGAATTTTAGATACTTACATTTGTAACTTTGTGTTTCCTTCTTAGAGTGAAGGTTTCTTGAGGGTCAAGACTGTTTGCTTTTTGTCGTCTTTCTATGATCAGCACCTAGCATGGTGGTTAATAAATGATTATTGATTGATTTATCGATTTATTTTAGCGTTTTCTCATTTTATTGATTGATAAAGTCAATATGTGAAAGTATTCTGAAAGGTAATGTCAGCAATCAACTTATTTAAAAATAAATTCTCTCTCTCTATGTTTGAGTGGGTAGATATATATGTGTGTAGGCATTTATCTATTCATCTCTCTCTTTCTTCAATCTGTCTCTTCTATTTGTCTATCTCTTCATACCTTTATAACATATCTACCTGTCTCTCTTTATACTTTGACACCTCTATCTTCAGTCTCTCATCTATTTATCTTCACCTATCCCTTTTCTTTTATTTGACTATCTCTTTATATATGTATGTATGTATGTATATATATATCTGTCATATGTTTATCTCCATCTACCTCTGTCTCTATTTGTCTATATCCCTCTTATCATATATCCACTTATCTCTAATTATACTTCTACTTCTCTATCTTCTATCTCTTATCTATTTATATATCTCTCTTATCTATTTAACTCCATTTATCTCTTTGCCTCTCTTCGTCTATCTCTTTTCTATCATCTATCTTTTTATACTTCTATATCTCTAATATCTATCTCCCTGTTTAATGTCTCTAGTTTTCTTTCTCTCAAATATTTATTTATCTTTATATCCCTATCTATCATCTATTACCTTTATCCATCCATCACTTTATACCTCTTATCTATCTTTCCCTATTTATCTATTTATGCTTCTATCCATCTATCTCTATTTATCTATTTATTTTTCTCTCTTTATATATCAATTTCTATATTTCTGTTTCTCTTTTTATTTGTCTCTGTTCATCTCTCTCTATATCTCTCTATATATTTATATCTCTCTCTTCACCTATATCTATATAGATATGTGTTTATATATACATACCCACATGATGTGTGGGGCACTATAAAAATTTTAGTGCGTTAGTTTGGGTTGACCGCCTTATTACTCACGAGTGAGCTATACAGGTCTTCCTTAACAAGTGGCAATAAAGACTTTATAGTCCCCCTTACACCATCACATATTTTTGTTTAGGCCACATATTGTCTTTTTTCTTTTTAAGTCTCCCTTTGCTCTTGTCCCTCTCAAGTACCTTAGTTGCCATGGTAACAGTTATATCGTGCTGTGGGTGGAGCTGAGCTACATCCTTATGTGAGACACTTTGAGGGAATCTGTGTATAGTCTGACTAAAAGCCAATAGAGCCTGGGGCCCCTAGCCTGAACACCTGTGGCATTTTTCTTGGATTGTTGTGTTAAGTCCTGTTTATTAGATTTCCTGCTGTGCTTTCACCTTTATAATTCTTTCTAATAACTGATAGATACATATTTGTTAAGTGCTTTGAATATAGTACCATTTTCTAGTGATCCTGCTTTCCATTAACTCTGGTAATCTTATTGAGAATAAAAAAACTTAATAAAAGCTAACAATGGGGGCAGCTAAGTGGCACAGTGGATAGAGCACCAGCCCTGGTGTCAGGAGTACTTGAGTTCAAATCTGGCCTCAGACACTTAATAATTACCTAGCTGTGTGGCCTTGGGCAAGCCACTTAACCCCATTGCCTTGCAAAAAAAAAGCTAACAGCACTAACTTATGATGGTTCTGTCTTCAGAATTCCACCCACAAACACATCAAAAGTTTTCCTTTTGCCAGGTTTTCATTTAATTTTTTAAATCAGTATTCATGAATATTATTGCACCTTGGGGCTTTTTCTTTGCTTTCTCCCCCCCCCCCCTTGATTCAGGTTTTAGCACTATATTTGTCTTATAATTATTGGGAAATGGTAAATCCCTCTGATATCTTTGTCAAAAAAGACAAAAAAACTCAACCCAAATGGGTTCATGAAGAGTTGGTCTTGACAGAAAACAACTCGACAACCACAATAGTGTCTTGTCAAAGTTGTCCTCTAGTTCACGTTGAATTTTTTTAGATTTCTGTTCCTTCTAACAATTTGCAGATTACATTTTTCCTTCTAGCATTTTTTCCCTTTCAAGAAGTTTTAGTTGATGATAGCACCCCCAAATCCAACATAGCATCCTCTTATAGGTGGTAACTAGGATTTTCCCTAGAATTAGTTCATTGGGTAGGATCATTACTACTAGACCTCAGTTCTTATCTTTTCTTGTAGTAAATTGATATGTCCATCAGATCATCAGATGTTGAGGGAAAGACAGAAGTGTCTGTACTTAGTTATCATGACCAATCTTATTTATTTTGTACATGTGATTTTGTATTTTTTTATAAGATGTGAGTAGTATTTTGATTATTTTTTGAAAGATAGCCTCTATGGAAATGAAATAAACATGATATGAAAACTGCCATCAATAAAAGCAGATTCAGCAAAAATGTACTAACGCCCCCAAAATTGTGAATATTTTCTTAATGTTAAACTGTGTTAGCAAACTCAATGGATCAGGCTAGAGTTTCATTCTGGGTAAATTGAGTGCTTATGGATTGTCATGTGACTCAATGAAGGGTTTTCTTAGTCATATATTTCAGACCTTGAACCTTTCTTCTATAGTAAACAGAAGAGAAACTGTGAACATATTCTTTTTGGGATCCAATTGTAGAGAGCTCTAGTGTGGCCATTAAAGCTTAATGTTAAATTATCCCACAGAAATAGGCAATGCAGCAAATTTGGACATCAGCCACATGATCTTGACCATAGTTTAACTTTGTAGTCTTCATTCAATAAACTTTTCTAGGGGACACTGACTTGGGGCAGTCTATGCCACTGGTGTTTACTGACTGTAACTATACTATCTGTAATTTCACATCAGTTCATCCATCCAGCAGTCAATGTTTTGATAATTTTAATTTGACTACTGTATTATCTTAGTATCAGATGCTCCAACTCATTCCTTTGATTATGTACTTTATTTTTATTCACATCTCCATAGTAAAACCAGAACATTAAGAATTTGATACATTACTGTACACAACAGTTTAAGAATAAATACTAATTTAGTATTTCTAGTTATTATGATGTCATTGAAAAAGTAGATTTAGGGAAACCAGACAAATTCATGAGTTAGTCTTAGGGATCTGATAAAAGTTGCAGAAGGAGAAGAAGGAACAGTAAATAAAATTTATCCAAACACTGACATCCTTATTTCTTTGTAGGTTAAATGAAGTACATAGCTCTTATATTCCTTTTATTTTTATTTTTTATTTTTTTCCTTCCTTCCTTTTTTATTTTATTTTTTTAGTTTTTTTTGCAAGGCAAACGGGGTTAAGTGGCTTGCCCAAGGCCACATGTCTAGGTAATTATTAAGTGTCTGAGACTGGATTTGAACCCAGGTACTCCTGACTCCAGGGCCAGTGCTTTATCCACTATGCCACCTAGCTGCCCCGCTTCCTTTTATTTTTTGAAAGAGACACTGAAATAGCTTAGGTCCCAGATAAAAGTTCTGGTTAGAGCAAAACAATCAGTTTAGTAAACCCAGTATCAAGGGAAGAATTTTCATAGAACCTTCAAAGAGATTTCTGGGCAAACCTGATATTCTTTGAATGTAAATGGTGACAGAAGAATAGAAACACAGACCATTTTTTAAATCAGGGAACTGGGAGGGGAGAAAGACAGAGGAAGAGAAATAAAAAGAAAGCATTGACAACCCCAAATGGAAATAGAGCAAAGAAGGAAAGAAAAATTCATTCACTGTTTAACCCAGGGAAAAGTGCATAATGGAAATATACCACATACATACAAACAAGTCCACTTATTTAATTAATTATTTTACTTATTGGAGAAGCTCATCACTGCTTAGCCTCTGGGCACATTTACAAGTATGATATAAAAAAGACAGTCCCTGCCATTACTGTTTACAATCTACAATAGATAACATATAAACAAGACATATTTTCACAGACAGACACATGCAACCAGATACACTTTAAACAAACACCAGTAAACAATTAAAATGGATATTAAATTAGTAAGATAAAGATGGCTTTTGTAATTAGCAATGGTAATAATACAGATTTAAGAATTAGATACAGATTTGGTTCTGATTTGGTTATTTCCATATTAAAGAACATAGGAAAAACAGTTTTGCTTCAGCTTCAGCTGAGAGTGTCAGATATTGGCCTGTGGGTTAGTGTTCCTGGTGTTCCTGTAGTCTAGCCTGGGCAATGCTGAATAACACCACTCACCTTCATGGGCCATCATCCGTATAGAGGCAAATTAGGGCGATGACATAAGCTACAAATCATAAGCTATTGTTAACTTAAGTCTGAGCCACAGCATCATTTCATCCTGGTCCTCTTGGACTTAATTTGATTTCCTTTACTACCTACCCTTCCCCCCCCATCCCAGAACAAATACTCATATTCCATCATTATTACTTTGGTGATGACCTAGTACTCTTCCATTGGGAAATCCCTGGGACTTAGCCATGTTTGAGACATTAAATAGCCTTTGCAGACCCCTAAGGGCATAGGTGTATTGTGACTGAACTTACAAAAACAAAGGAAGTGTGCCATTTAGTACTTCAATACTTTTTTCACATTAGTTTTTATTTTATCTTTCTTTGTGCTGTACCACTTATTCTTCTCTAGAATTAAAATGACCTTTATATATTACTGTGATTCTAAATTAGAAGTAGGTTAAGGCTAGTGTATCCATTTTCATGTTCATCATGTATTACCTTTTTACTAACATTGGGGAGGAATAGTGACAGATTTTCCTAACTTCATAACAAGCAAATGCTTCTATGATTTCTAGATATATTATCACAGTGAAACCTATTGAAAACCCACTGTAGGTTTGGCACTATACAAGCCCAGAGAGGCTTAAGGTCTAGTGCTCAATATGTTGTGTTCCATCAACTTCCCCAAGACACATGTAACCAAAAATTTATAAATGACTTAAAGATCATTGTGATTGCAGACACACATTATGCTTTTGATCCAGAACTCAGGTAACATTAACCCATTCCTTCTCCTCACATCCTTTGTAATATTGGAAGGCTGAGTTTAGTAATGGATCATGGGGCCTAAAATGGTGACAGAAGAATTCATTGAGAGAAATTCGAATGGTCTTTGTATGATTCCCTGTGCTACACACAAAGTAGTAGGTACTCATATAAATGTTGCTTTATTTTTTTCTGAACTTGTCTTCTCAGTATTGTTACTTCTCTTACCTCATAACCCAAGAATGTCCTTTATATGAAGTTTTGTGAGGGTTATCTGTTGCTGTTGCTGTGTTTTTTGGGGGTATCCATGGAATTCCTTAGCCTAGTGTTTCCCACATAATAGGTATTGAAGAAATGAATATGATCATTTCCCAGTACAAGTGTTTTCTATATAATTCATGTAATGTGCTTCAACATGAATATGGATCACTTATATAAGGATACATTGTGAGCCGGGTAGCTTCTTTACCTTCATCCTGTCTGCATCAGTGACTGAACCATATTTTTCTAGAGTTGGTAGAAATCTTCAAAAATCATCTTGTTCAGCCTCTTTATCTGTATATGAATCCACCTTGTCAATTGATCAATCAATTACAAGCATTTATTAAGTGTTAATTTATGTTCATACTTACATTGTTTTCCAGAATATGAATAGAACCTTTTCTTCTAGGGTTACAGTCCATCTATTTTCCTTATATTGCATATATGACTATTTATAGGAGCAACCAGGTGGCACAGAGATTAAAACATTAGACCTGAAGTAAAGAAGTTCAAATGTGACCTCAAATACTTCTTAATTGTGTGACCCTTGGCAAGTCACTTAACCCTGTTTGCCTTAGTTTTCTGAAGTAGAGAAAGAAATGGTAAACTTCACCAGTCTCTCTGCCAAGAAAACTCTAACTGGGGTCATGAAGAGTCTGAAATGACCAAAGAACTATGTCAAAAATCTTATTCACATATGTTCTTAGTCTTAGAATATAAACTCCTTGGGGGTAGACACTGGTTTTTGCCTTTCTTTGTTTTTTCAGTGTTTTCCACAGTGTCTGCTACCTTAATAAATATTTTAAAAAACTTGTTGATTGATTGTTATGGGGAAATGAAAGGGCTTTTAGCATGCCAACACACAGGCAAAAAATTCTCCCCTTTCCCCTGGTATTTTAAGCATATCTGAAACCACGGAGAAGAGTCTCTATGTTGATATGTCTTCTGTTTCAGAGTAGAGGGGTATATCTCCTCTTTGTTTCTCCTTGGTCCCTGACCAAGATACTGAGGAAGTGGGATTCAGGTTGGAGACTTTGAGATGAATGTCCTAATCCTTCCAACCTTGTGGAAATAAATTTTGGTATCCTGTAATGGAGAGCTGAACTGCACATTAGTGTACACCCGAGAGCTAACCACTGCACCCTGAGGGTGACTCTGTCTTTGGAGATGAGAACTTTGAAGTAAGATCTCCATCCAGGGTTTTGAGCTCTTGGAGAATTCTTCATTTCCTCACTTGGGAGGAGGGAGGAGCTGAAGCATGGAGATGGTGGAGGAGGTGAGGGGGGGAGATGGGGGAGAAAAGGAGGAACAACTGTAAAAAATGTTAATTTATTAATCACTGAATATATAGTAGTTCATCTGAAATGCTGTTGCTATGCCAACACCCTAGGAGTTTATTTTCTTAATCCAAGAGAGGAGAGCTCAGTCCCTTGCTCCCCTGCTGTGTCATTTGAATATGCTTCTGCCACCATAGTATCTGTTTTAAGGGGAGGGGGTGATAACAGGCAAGGGAGGGAGGGAAACTAGGCTAAACCACCAAAGCAGTCAAATGCAAAGCAGTAAGAGGCCTTTCTCAGTACGACTTAGTAAAAATGACACAAATTAATATACTCTACTTAAACCAGACCAAGATTAATGGTTCTCTTTCAGTGCAGCTTAGCCCAACTGTCACTCGACAGGCGTTTGTCGGACAAAATCAACACTAATCAACATTTATTCGTCTCTTGCCCTTGGGTCTGAGGAGCGCACGCGGGCTGCACCATTCTCCCGCTCATCTCGCCACGCTTTTCACCCTCCATCCAGCTTCGCCATATATCACCCTTCCTCGTTGTGCCGTTCCTAGTACGGATCCACACGCTCAGCTATCAGGGTACATTAGAGGCATGATAGATTTTCTGTTTTAATTTACATCTATTATATTACAACATAACAGATTTTGATTCAGTGGAGACCAGTGTCTCCTATAGCAAGACTCCTTGGGAGGATTTCTGCATTAACTTATTAAGGTTCGTTAGAATGCGGCTTCAGATAGACTCCTCTCTCTCTCTCTCTCTCTCTCTCTCTCTCTCTCTCTCTCTCTCTCTCTCTCTCTCTCTCTCTCTCGCCATTGCCTTCCACAGGAGCACTCATCTTATTTTCTGAACACTTGACTCCCTGTGTTGTCACATGGGACTGGTCACACTTCCACCCCTTGCTTCCAGCCCTCATTTGATTGAAGTTTTATGGAACAAAAATGAAGATTACAAGTTCTGTCTTCCATGCATTCCTGGGGTGGAGTAAATGGACCTTTCACAATCATGTAGTCCAGAGCTGTTAGAATATCTCTTTTTTGGCACTTTGCTCTAGCCTGCCAAGCTTCTTCCTTATTTCTGTGTCTCTTGTGTTCCAGTCACTTGGGTTATTGCAATATTCATTCATTTTTCTTAAGAAACCACATTATAGGAGAGATGGAATAATTTTTCTCTGACCCATACAAAAATAAAATGTCAAAAGTTTCAGACCAGGAGGGTTGAAGAGCTTGGGGGTGATATGGAGACAGAGAAACCATACCATGGAAGCATATGCTCATTTCTACTATAACCTCCCCAAACCACTTTATCTTACTTTATAAACAAGGTAGATCTATATGGCACTGTCTTTGGAAATGAGATCTATCTATTCACCTATAGGCTTTGGGTATTTTTGGTATTTCTCTACTTCTCAGAAAATTCCAGGGAAATTGTCTATTTTGAAAGCTTATTTGTGAGATATCTTTGGGTGGGGTGGAGTTGGATAGGGGAACTGTGTTGCTTTCTCTAGTGCAGTGAATCTGTTTGGTTTTATGCTGTCTCTTCCTTTTTCTTCTTGCCTTCAAGAAATGACAAGTGTATGGGGAACAGTAACTTTGATTGATTGTGTTACTTGTTTTTTTATTGGTGATCCAGAGTGGTCATATTTGGTGGTAAAGAGAGACAGACTCAGAGATTAGGGCATCTGATGAGTGCAGAAGAAAGTCGCCTCATCTGCTGTCTGTTTGTGCTTCAAGGAGCTCAATTTCTATTTGTACATGAGTCATTTGACTTTTGAAGTTTTGAATCTACAACCCTTGCTTATGAAGATAAGAACCAGAATATTAAATAACATTCTTCCCATCTGTCCTTTTCTTCTTCTAGCTTGTGTGACATCTTTTTTTTTTTTTACTGTCTAAATCTAGCATCAACACAGTCTCTTGCACATAGTAGGTACTTAGTAAATGTTTTGTGTTGGAAACTTGTGGTTGGTCAAACTGATGCCCAGGTACCAGAAAACCATTGTATTTTCTAACTTGTCTTTTTCAGAGCAGAATATGAAGGTCTTTAAAGAACTAGGGGCATTGAAAACATGGGCAGAATTGAGAGGTGTGTTGTATGTGCCCATTTGTACATGTGGCCAGTAGAGTTTATGATGTGTTAGAAGGAGAGCTTGATGCTTTCATTTAAGTTTCTTATTACTCAGCAGTAAAGTAAATGACGCTTAGTATAACTTTGCACTTATAGTACTACAGCTCAATTTAAAAAACAAAATTCCACCAACAGGAGTAGCTCTGGAGCATGCTTGAGCTTTGGAAACTGACCTCATTAATTTTAATGATGGGAAAAATTCCCCAGCTGGGGCTGAGAATAAAATGAGAAAAAATTAAGTGAATTCTGGATGGCCTTATTTGATGTATAGAAATGAGTCAGAATGATGTCTCATTTTGAATGGACTTTTGTGGAACAAAAATGCATATTATGAATTCTGTCTTCTATACAATCCTGGCTTGTATTTAAGTTAGTCAGTAAGGTATTTTCTTGAAGATATTGAGAAAGAAGAGTATTTCATGGATATTATTGGAGGCCATGCCCAAGAGGGGCATAGGATATTTGACCATTTCCAATAAGGTTTCTGCATAATAAATGGGATGCACCAAAGGGACATTGAAAAGAGTTTTAACAAACAAATGAACTTATGGTATGGTAGCTGAAACTATTGCCTGCAAAGCCAAGACATCCCATTTCAAATACTTGCTAGAACACTCATCTTGCACACCTCTGTTTATCTATAAAATTTGAGCACTTACGCAAAGGAGAGCCATGATAAGTAGCCACTGCATATAAGAAATCAGGTGATAAACTAAACTTGATCTACAACATAGTAGTGACTGGTAAGCTTTGGATTATTATATCCATGTTTTCAATTTTACAAAGTCTGCTAAGTTCTATTGGCTTTGAGTAAATGATCATATCTTTAAATAGTACCTGTGATGACTTGTAGACAACTAATCCATTGTTTACAGACAAAAAGCTGATGAAGCATTTAAAAAGTTGTTTAGATGATATACAAAAAAGGAACAGTCTTTCCACAAGAGAACATTTTAAACCTGTAAGTCGCTGACCATTCTCTTTGGCATTGTCCTGTTTGACAGAAGACAAAGATGTAGGTTTCTGCATCCATCAGGTGTGGCCCCTGGTGTAGTCGAAATGGCACTTTCTGACTAAGTGGGGCCATCTGGTTCTCAGTGGAATGTAGGGAGGGTGTCCATTAATATTTAGTGTTTCCCTTGAAATTCATTCTTTTCCAGAGAACACTTCAAGACAGAAGTCAAGGGCACTTGTGTTGCTGCTGCTGATGTGTGTGTATGTGTGTGATGTGAAAGACTGGTGGTTGCCAAGGAGCAGGGAATGGACATAATTGAGTTACCTAGCAACAGCGGTAGCGTGGTCACTTGCGCCTGTTTCTGCCCCTCTTCCTGTTTTGTCTATTGGAAAATACAGATGGCTTCTGTGAAACACTATCAGTCTTGACCACAACTGATGGAGGAGAACATTATGCACATGCTAGATAAATACGGAGATGCCTTGGAAAATGTTAGACTTTCTGAACTGTATAGGGCAGAGTTTTTAATTCTCCTTTGCTTGAATTTGTTTTGCTGTTTAAGACCATTGCACAGAACCAGTATGACTTTTAAGCCAGAAGAAAAGACTTATGAAAGTGTTAGACTCTGTGAGTACACCCTGGGCTGAGCCTGACAAGTCTTTACTTTGTATGCCTGAATAGAAAGGAGTCAGGTTTTTTCTGATAAGAAGAGTGAGAGACACACAGAGAGGATGAGGGACCGACTGAAAAAGAAAAGAAGAGCAGAGCGTGACTCCTGATTGTTCATCCTGGCCTGGGGAACAAAGAAGGGGGGGGAGAGATAAATGCAACCCAATCCTGCCGGCTTGCCCTTTCTCAGAGCTCTGGCTATCACTCCTCACAGATGACATTTCTCAATGAGGTCACCTGCTTGCCTGTTCCAAAGCAGCTTGCTTGGCAGAGAAGTGGATCGGGCTGCTCTGGACCATCTGGGCAGATGTGCATGCATGGAGGGAATTAGAGTGAGGTTGGAATGGGTGTGGTTGGGAAATGGTGAAGGAGATTGGGAGAAGAGAGACAGAAACTGAGAAGAGACAGGCAGAGAGAGTCAGAGAGAGGCAGAGAGGCAGAGAGAGAGGGAGAGGGGAGAGAGAGAGAGAGAGAGAGAGAGAGAGAGAGAGAGAGAGAGAGAGAGAGAGAGAGACACAGAGAGACACAGAGAGACACAGAGAGACAGAGAGACACAGAGACAGAGAGAGACTTGAGTCTTTTGGAGATGTGGCTGTTTGCCACTTTTCCCATTGGGAAGAAGAAAGGAAATCTGTGGTCATTAACATTCAGCTGGTCTTCTGTGATGTCCAAATGGAGGATTTTTCTGCTTTCTTCTTGTCTCCTTCCCCACAATCATGAAAATGAAAGAGACTCAGAGAAACAGGACAGTGAACGATTGTGGGTAACTCCACATATGGTATTTTCTCAGTTCCCATTTATTCTTTATATTAGCCCTAGACTTTTTCTACCACTTGGGTTAGAGAGCTTCTTTCTTCTCAAACTATGAAAGCTTCTCTACAGTGCCTGGCCATCATTAATTTTTAGTGGTTCCTCTTATAACTTTTGTGGGATAGGTGGTGGAATAATTCTGTTCTTTTTAATAGATGAGAGGACCCAGGAACATTAATGAAGTGATTTGCCTGGGAATAAGTGCAGATACAGAGAAAAGATGCAAATTATTATATAAGAAGGTAGATGGAATTATAGCAAAAAAATCAGTCCATCAACAAGCTTTAAGTATATGCTTTGTGTTCTAAATCCTGAGGATAAAGGAACATAGTAAAAGAAAGACCCTGCCTTCAAGGAACTCAAGTCTGATAGGGGAGAAAGTATTTAGAAAACTATTTAAACAAAAAATTATATATATATAATATATGTGTGTGTATACATGCATATATTTTATATGCAAACATATATATGTGAATATATATATATGCATTGTATTTAATACATTAAATATATGCAAATATTTAAAAATATATACAGGATAAATTGGACATAATCTTAGAGTGAAGGCACTATGATTAAAGAGAACTGGGAAAGATTTCTTATATAAAGTGATTTTTAGATGAGACTTGAAGGAATTCAGCTAGGAGATGCTGGTGAGGAAAGAGAGATTTTCAGGCATGGGGGACGACTCATAACAATGGTCATAGTTGGGAGACGACATATCACGTGTGAGGAATAGCCAGGAGACTATTGACAGTGGAACACAGAATATATGGAAGGGGGAGTAAGGGGGAAGAAGACAGGAAAGGTTGCAAGGGGACAGGTTATTTAGGACTAGTGTAGGAGAGTATTATGAAGATGAGGTGACCTCTGAAGGCGGATACTTATAGAGAGCAAGGTTAGGAATTTAAAATGAGTTTGCCTTCTTTCTGCTAGAGCATATGGGAAGCTAGGTGGTATAATGGATAGAGCACCAGCCTTGGATTCAGTACAGGAGTTTGAATCTACCTTCAGACACTTGCCACTTATTAGCTGTGGGACCTTGGGCAAGTAACTTAACCCTGATTGCTTCACATCCAAGGTTACCTCCAGTTGTCCTGATTCATATCTGGTCACTGGACCCAGATAGCTCTGGAGATGAAAGTGAGGCTGGTGACTTAGCACAGCTTCCCCTCATTCAAATCCAGTTCACATGCTTGTCATGGCATCACCTCCCTGATGTGGTCTTCTTTGAAAATGAAGGATAAACATTAATTCTCTGATAGTTGAATGGAGAGCGGGATGAATTCCAAGGGTAAAAAAGTCAGCTACAGATCAGTTGAGCTGCAATAAGGTATCGTAGAATGGAAGCAGGCTCACATTGCTGCCTGGCAGTGAGTTGCCTGGCAGCTGCAACCAGAATGCACAGCCCATGGAAGGTAAGGCAGTGGGGGAGACTGTTGAGGTCTCTCCTCTGGCCCTGGGACAGGACTCTGTGCTTTGTCCATATTCAGACCCTGGTCACAGTCTGGGAACCTCCTATTGCCATCCACAGGCTAGAGTACAGGCAGGAGAGCAGTCAGAGCCTCACATACTGAGGTTCTTGTGGGTGTGTGCCAATAATACTCAAAAGCTCAGGAAGCAACCCAAACCAGACAGAGGCTGAGGAAATGAGTAAAAAGCAATAAGGTATTGTAGATAACACACTTATTAAGTTCTTACTATGTGTCAGTCATTGTATCAATCATCCAAGATACAAATAATAAAAAAAAGAGAATTCTTGTCTTCAAAGAACTTATATTCTAATGGGAGAAGATACAAATAAAAAGAAGCTGGAAAGTAAGGATAAATATAAGGATTATCCAAGGTGGGGGCATGGTGCCAAAGTCCTTAAGATCTAGAATTATCTTGGAGAGAAATGGAATATTATTTTCAAAATAGCAACCCCAGAGGAGGGAATTTACCTGACTATTGGAAGGTGAGAGCAGAGTGATCATGGTCTTGAAAACTGTAAAGTATGACCTATCTGGACCTCTCCCAAAATGAAAGATCCAAAGGAACTAATCAATAGGGAGGAGGGGACAAGGATATTGCAGATTGAGAAGTTTTCTAAGAGACCTCCTAGCCGCAGCTATTTTGATTTTTAAGACAATGTCTTTGAGAAAGTTGTAGTCCTTTGGTTATTCAGGACATTTTGGGACACTGAGATCTTCAACCTCATTCTCATATAATTTGCCTTGGTCAAGTCTCTGAATCTCTCCAGATTTCAGTTTCCTTTTTTGTAAAGTGAGGGACTTGGACTAGAAGGCCTTTAAGGTCCCTTTCAGCTCTTTGTGACCTCAGGCGACCTCAACATATATTTCAAAAAAGGCTTTGCTTCCTATGCCTGTTGTCCATTTATCACCTACCATGACTCCTGTCATGGACTCAGTTAAAATCATGAGTTTTGCTTAGTACATGCTTGCCAAACGTTATTACCTCAGTTATAGGAATAGAGGAGAAATGTAATAGGGAAGAGAGTAGGGCAGATTAAAAACCTCTCGATAGATTATCTCTATTTTTTTTTATTTTTCTTACCATTACCCCCCCAACAAAAATTGAACTCTGCAGAAAAGACTTTTTACCATAGCTGAAACAATCCCCCAAATGGAGAACACCAATGAACTTTAACCTCGTCTGAAACATTTTACACACCGACTTTGTTTTTGTGTAATTTTTATGTAATTATTTTTCTTATTTATCTACTGCCTTCTCCAAAAGGAGGGAGAACAGTTGTGGTCTTTAATTCTCAAAAACAAAAAAAAATTAGAAAAACCACTATAAAAATGAGATCAAAAACCTCGGAGGCAACTGAAGTCTGTTGTGACACAATAACTTGACTGATATGTGTTTGTGCATACAAACACAGTGTATACTTGTGTTTGTACATATATGTAACTTGTAAATATATATATTATATGCGATTGAAATTATCCAAGCAAATATATATATATATACCTACAGCACATTTATATATTTGCATGTAGTATTTGTTGTGCTGTAGTATTTTTTCTTCACCATTTTATCTAAATGTATTTGAACTTTTTTCTTGGTTAATATGATTATATCTATATATTTTATTATTAATAATAATAACAATAACTACTGTTCAGAACTTAGGGTATTTTTTCATGTTTTTCATTTTCTTTCTGTCTCTATAAAAAAGCAGGGGTAGGTAAATGTTATCTTAATGTCAATGAGTACAGTTTTGTCATGTAATTGGACAAATAAATACTCATAACATCAAGTAAATCTCTTAACCTCCATAGGCCTCAGTTTCCTCATCTGTAAAATACAGTGCTTGGGTTCAATGACCTCGAATGGATCTTTCGACTCTAAATCTATGCTTTGATGAGCACTGTGAGGTTAAGTGAGTTGGCCAAGGGCGCAGAGTTAAATAGGTGTCTGTGTTAGGTGTAGCTTTCAAGCTTTAAGTCTGTCAATAATGTGCTCTGTCCACAAGCCACCTATCTCGCTTATGTTTATTCTAGACCCCAGTGAACATTTCTCCCCTTTGAAAGGGAGAATAACACCAATATGGCTTAACAGATGATTAAAATTCTTTTCCAGAAGTGCCAGGGAAAATGGACAAGGCTATTAATTTGTCCAAGTGAATAATAGGGCAAGCAGGACCCTAGGGGTTGTTAACCTTGCTATATGAAGTCTTTTTTGTGTTTAAGAGATGCTCATTGAATATTTGTTGATTTGATTTCATCGGGACCACAGTAATTACATTCATTTCAAATCAGCAGGAATTTATTGACCATTTGTTTTGTGCCCCAGAAAAGCTTGGTCATGAAGGTAATAAAGAAGAAGTCCTCACAGAACTTCTGGATTTCACTGTCCGAATAGAATTGCCTCATTTGAGTATTTAATACCTAGAAATAACCACAGGCATTGTCACATGATCTTCATGGACTCTTAAGGGAAATTGTCACTCTGCTGGGAAGGTGGCAGTACTAAATTAGAAGGTAACCTCTTTTCTTTGTCTGTGACCTTGCACTCCTAGAGGTTAGGGTGGGAGAGTGAGGTTTTATTCTGTAATGATTATTATTTTTTTTTAAGATTAAACCATGAAAACAACTGATTGATGGATTGCAAATGATAACTGGGAGGTCCAGGATGAGACTTCATTTCATCAGTATTTTTCAGCAGGAACCACCTGGGTATTAATTCTGCTGTTAATTTTGTTATTAGAGACCTAGCCAAACAAAGGGAGGTGGCAAAGCTCGAGGATGGTTTAACCTTGATAAAACAGTGATTTCACCAAGGATGATGTTCTCCCATCTATCTTCATCCATCACAGTCCTGCTGAAATATGCTAATGAAGCCCACAGATAGGAAGGAGTATAGAGCAGTTAAATGGGGCGTTGCAAATGCTTGCTGTACCCCCATGACAGGGTGATGCCACTAACTGTCCAAATTTAGTACAGGAAGTCACACAAATGCTGACTCAGTTTCGGGGTATGTGCCAGACTATACTTGGGGGCTCTTTGAAACTAAGAAATCAGAAGATAGACTTGGTGGGAATATATCGCAGAGTGGATAAAGAGAGCTATGGGAAGCCTTTCTCTTTTCCTATGTTTCTCTTGCTCACTTTATAACCAGTCTGTAAAAGATGCAAGAATAGGAAAATCAGAACCTGGAAAGAATATGTTCTTAGATGCCAGTACCAGAATGTGACCTCCAAACTTTTAATTATCCTCAGATAGATGTACATCATAAAGATAGCAATCAAAACTTCTTTGTAAGTTAAAAGAAACCAACGTATTGGCTCAGTTCTCTATCTGTACTCCACAACCTCTTTGCAATAAGATGGGAGGTAGGTGTATTATTCTGTTTTTGATTGGGTTAATGAGCATCTCTTGATTCCCAGACCTTTTTAATTAGACTCCATTGAAACAAGAATCCTTGTGAAGGTCTGAAGCATCAAGGAGAGAGTGTTTTAGTGAAAGGGGCATAAAACTTAGAAAACACAGAGTTGATGTTAAAATTGTACTTTTGACTCTTAACCTTTTGCATACAGTAAGAACAAAATAAATGTTTGTTGAATGTAAGGAAAAATGTCGAAGATACAAAAATATATGGCCTCTGAGTAGGTCAACTTTCTAAAGGCACTTCCCACCAGCAGTTTGTGATTCTGGGTCAGTGTGGTGATTTGTTCTTGAGTTTAACTTTCATCAGATCATATGATTTTAAAGCTATAAAGAAACTTTCAGACTCCCATTATCCTATTGGCTATTTCCTCATTCTAAGATGAAGAAACTGACCCTGCAAGGCTAATAGGGCTTAACTCAAGGTCATACAACTTTGGCATTTCCTTTATAATTTTTTCTTTCATTCTCTCTTCTCCTCCTTCTCTCCTCCTCTCTCCTTTTCTCCCTCCTCTTTTTCTCCCCACCCACTCTTCCCCATTTCCCCTTCTACTTTTCTTTTTTTTCCTTTTCCCCTCTCCTTTTCTCCTATCTTCCTCCCCAGCCAAGTACCTGTCTACATCTCTCTAATATTTAATAGGTATCAATTCAATTCAACAAACTTCCTAATAGCATGCTGGCCCATTTCTACACTTGTACTCTACAATCTCTTTACAATAAGATGGGAGGTAAATTTAATTTTTCATCCTCTGAAGTCTCATTTGCTCATTCCATTCATTGATCAGCATTCTGAAGTCTTTTCCTGTTGTGTTCCTTTATGTTATTGGATCATCACGTAAATTGTTATTCGAGTTATGCTCATTATTGTCCTCTTTCAGTCTGACTATAACTCTAGGTTTCTTTTAATTCTTCATTTGTTTTTTCTTATTGTGATATAACATCATATCATATTTATATACCACAATTTGTGCAACCTTTTCTAGTCAATGTGCATAAGCTTACTTTATACATTAGTGTCTTTCATGCACTCTAAAATCCAACAAAATTGGTTTCCTCGTTGCTCCTTACACTTAACAATCTAGCTTCCATCTCTCTGACTCTATGGGCTGGCCACCATGTCTGAAATATACTCCCTCCTCATGACAGCCTTTTAGAATCTCTATTTTATTTCAAAGATCAGAATCAAATGCTGTGTTATATAGAAGTCCCTTTCTGATTGTCCCGGATATCACCACTTCCTCCCTTATTTCCTTGGACTTATTTTGTTTATATTTACATTTATTTTTATTTCTGTAGAATATAAGCTCCTTGAGAGTGAGGATTGTTTTATTTTTGCCTTTGTAACCCCAGTCCTTGGCACATAATTGGTGTATAATAGGAACTTCTATTGGTATACAATAGAAGATTGAGTGATTGAATGTTACTGCAAAATTGCTGCTATAATTTTTAAAAAATATTCTACACATTTCCTTTCATTCGGTAAACATTTATTTAGTATGCCAAGTTCAATAATTTGGTTCTGATGAAAAAATGAAATAGTCTATGTTTTTATGTAACTTACATTTTACTATGGGAGATATAACATATGTTCATGTAAGTAAATTGAAAGTAATTTCAAGAGGGAGATAATGTTAATTATGGCAATTATGTTGGGGGGTGGGGGCATGGATACAGACTTTGCATTGGATATAGTAATCAAGATGACCATTGAAAGAAAATAGGGATTCTCAGAGGTGGATATCAGGAGGGAGTGTCTTCTTCCTTGAAGACTGGAAGGATATGTACCATGTTTTATATTTCCTTTGTATCCCTTATAGCATATAGTCCAGATCTTTGCCCAGAGACAGTGCATAGCATGCATATGTGAACTTGTTTTTATGTGACATTTACAATCCTGTAGCAACACAAAGAACTCAAATTTGGATGATTCTGATTGGACCACATCTCCCTGGGCAGTTTACTGTGAACATTGTATTTCACACTACATGGTAAAAAGCTCAATTTTTCTGCTTTTCATATTATTTGGACACCAAACCACTGTACCTTCCATAGCAGGAGGGATTCACATTTTCAATTCTTATAATTTGATCCCAAGTCAAAATAAAATAATCATGGAAAGTTTTTTTGTTTTTCAGATGTTTTTACTGATCCATTTTTATTTTTTATCAAGAGAAGTCAACAAGCATTTATTAAGGGCCTACTTTGTGCTGTTCCAAGCACTATTGGCTTCTCCAGATCCACATGATACCCAAGTCAGATAACAATAAAACAAATTATAAATATACATTCTTTGTTACCAGATTGGTAGAAAGCATTCTTGGACTTAACCAGGCAAGCAATTTCCTCAAGTCTGAATGAATCCTAAGCCAGCCAAATCTTCCTCAAATGTAGTTGAACCCCCGAAGAGCCTGCCTGTCTTCATGTTTCATAGTGTACCAACCATGGGCAGTTTTGGAGGGTTGGGGCATGGTGGTGATTTCAGAGAAGAGGAGAGGGAAGAAGTAGTGTTAATTTCTATATTTACTTAAGACAATGAGGTATATTAATTTTCTGAAATAAGTTAAAACTGAAATTCTCTATTCTACTATTAAACCTGAATTGTGATTATTCATAATAAGAGCATTAATAATAATAAAAATAAGGCATAATGTTTCACAAAATAATATATTAATAGATCCTACCAAATCCTCAAAAGCTCCAAACTTCTAGCAGGAAAAAAAAAAGAATGTAAATGTATGCAGTATCCTCATTGTCCAATCTGCTATTGGTATTGAAATTTTACCCAGATAATTCACAGAAGATAAACTTATATCCCAACACTTTCATTCAATTACTGAACAACAAAATCAAGTCAAGGATTTTATACACCTGTATAGGCGTCTGCCAAATAGTAACATAAAAGAAGAACTTAATAGCTGCCATGTCAGGACTTTATCTGATTTCTAAAGATATAAAAAAATAATATAATAATAAATATATATTTTATATATCAGATTACATTATATTATAATAATATTTTATTATCATATTATATATTATAATATATGTGATATATAATAATAATGTCAGCACTTAGTAAAGTGACTGGTATATAATAGGTCATTAACATATTGATTGATTGATTGATAGATAGTCATAGTGTTTTAAGGTCTTAAAAGCCCTGTATATGCAGGACCTCAGTGTTTTCATTGTTAACTCTCCTTTACCTGTTCTGATTAAACCCATTGTGGACCTTTTCTGAGTCAAGAATTCATTGAAAGGTCTAGAGACTAAAGGCTTGTAACTTCCAAGGAATTGCATTGGGTCATTATCTTGCCAAAATAGTAACATTGGTCCCTGGAATTAACCAGTCATCTTTTCCTGCCAAGAAAATCTGTCCTAAGCATCTTCTCCAGTTCCCATTCTAGAAAGTTAATAATTGTTCTCGTAATAAAAGTTTTTCAAATCTGGGGTATGCTTGAGGCTCCTTTTCCAGCAATTTCAACAGTTCTTAATCATAGGTGATTATATATCTCTCTGTTTTTAATACAAGAAAAGATATAAATGAGTGGGAGGGCTCTTGTGTTTGGCTCTTACCATTGGGTTTGGCATTGAGGTCACAGAAGGTGAGAGGCCTTTGGACCTTTAAGAAGGGCTCTATGTTTTCCTAATAATGGTTTGGTCCCTTGTCCTTTAGGCAAGATAAAATCATGAACCCAAGGTGTCAGGCAACAGTGACTAGACCTTTTGGTCTCTATATGTTCTGTCTATATGAGGAGAAACAGTTTTGCTTCCCTTGCTCTCATCCGTCTGTCACCATGACCCTGTTTCTAATGCACTGGGATGGGGGGGGTGTTAACTCCCTGCAGGTGGAAAAAAGTTCACAAAAGAAATGAATTATGCATATGGAATTCATTTCTTTGATGAATAGGGAGCCCTTACAAACTCCTTGGCTGTTTGATTTTTAAGGCAGAGAGAAGGGGAGGAGGATTATGAGGTTGGAGAGTTTAGTGGGGTTGAACTGAAAAGGAGATATGGACAAGAGAGATAGTGGGGGGGGGGAAGACAGTAGAAGGACTTGAGTTTGAAATTTTTCTAGTTTAGTAAGGGCTGCTTTGAAAATAGTCCATAGTCTAATATTCACATGCAGAAATTATATATCTAAGGGCAGTAGAAGTTTTGGGGAGTGGAAGGGGGTCTGATTTTGCTTTGATAATATTGTCCTACTCAGAAGGAAGCAAGTCAAATAGGATCAGAGTACTAGAAAGAAAGCTGGCTTATTTCAGGAGAGGACAGAACATACCACTTCAGATTTTGTTTTCAAGTCTGACCCTCTAGACTCATTTCCAACCAGTTATTTCCCTTTGGCAGTGGCATTTTAGAGGGAGAGGCAGGACAAAGGGGAAAATAAAGAATACTCAGGAGATCCCCAACTGAGACGTTGTTTACAGCTCTCTATAGACCCTATCTATATGCTGAAAGTACCAAAATCGAAAATGATCCATCCAATATCTTTAGTTAATATTACCCTAGGAGCAGATTGTCTACACAGCAGACTTTATCACCCACATTGGGAATCCTGTTTATTGTCAACTCTTTATTAGGATTCAAACTGTATGATTTTTTTGGAGACACCACTGTTTCCCATCATGCCAAAGAGTAGTGAATTCTTCCAAGAATTGATTTAGGTAAAGACTGATCCCTAGCCAGCCCACTTTGTACTTTACTATTGTCTTCTGAGGGACAGAGGTGTTATAAAGTATCGGGGAAAGTGAAGGGAGCTGGGAAATTTTTTCTTTCGTTTTTTTGGTATTTCTTCACAATCTCACATTTGTACTTAAATTTCTGTCTTTTTTGTAGAAAGCAGTGAACTCAGAGTCAAGGAATCCTAGGTCTGTCTTATCTTGACTCCAATACTAACTAGATGTGAGACCCCGGATGAGACACTTCCTCTCTTTGGGCCTCAATTTCATATATATGTGAAATAGAGAAGGGGATGTGGGAATGAATCTCCAAGGCTGCTTTATTTAGACTTTAAGTTCATTTGTTAAGTGAAACCCTTAATAAACAGCCTTTATGATAATTAATGCTTAATTTTTGCCCATTTACATAGACTATATAAGAAATACGATGTTTAGAAAAGTTTAGAGCTGCAGCATTTTGTTCAGAGCATCATGGTCATGCTTCCTTTCTGGTTAAGCATTGGATGCTCTCCTTGAGAAATCTTTTTTTTTGTGGCAAGGCAATGGGATTAAGTGACTTGCCCAAGATCATGCAGTGGGGGTAATTATTAATTGTCTAAGACCAGATTTGAACCCAGCTTCTCCTGACTCCAAGGCTGATGCCCTCTCCACTGCTCCACCTAACTGCCCCCTTATTGAATATTCTTGTTATTGAACAGATGAGCTTACCGCTATTAAAATAGCAAACATGAAAGCCTACATGAAGGGATTTGCCTGACCCAAGACCTTTCAGGTTGTAGTTGAAAAGGTCAGGAGCTTGGGTTTCTCCCTTTGCAAATTCTTTCTTAGGATACCTTGTTACATTGGGTAGAACATTCTGTGACACAGAATTTGCTACCTGTAGCTACTTTATTTCATAAAGTACATTATGATAATCTCTCCCAATACAAATAAAAAATTAATCCTTTATTTTCTTTAACATAAAATATATTTATGAAAAATTCCCCCCAGGAACTTCAAAGTTAATTGTAAACTGCCACCTTATTCATTTTCATAGCGTCTTCCTTGGTAGGGTAGTGACTGATGAGGAAATTGAGGAATAGTTTGGATATACAGCACCTATGCACTCCCATTTGGGAGAGCCAAGATGAAAATGTTACTAGTGATCCTGACCTCCTTGTCTCCTTGTTCTCACACAGAATTATATTTCCTAAATTTCAAGCAGTTTCCTTTGCTGTTTCCTGTGACTGAAATTGTCTTTCATTTTGTCTCTGCCTCTTGGCTTCCTCCAAGTCTGTTAAAATCCCATCTTCTGCAAAAATCTTTCCTTAGTCCCTAAGGCTTCCTTTCTGTTGATTATCCCCATTTATCTTGTATATATTTTATTTATACATAGTTTTTTGCATGTTGTCTCCCTCATTAGAGAGCGAGCTCTTTGATGGTACAGATTACCTTTCTTTGGGTGCTTAATAAACGTGCATTGATTTGACTTGATTTAATTCATGATCAACTTGCATGTGAGATGGTTTCATATGGCAAGAAGCTATCAGACATTTCTCAGCTTCTTTTTCACATTATGCAGAAATTTTTCCCTTGCAGTCTTATTTGGTCATCAGTACAGGACAGCAGATCTTGCAGTGAGTACAAGCTTGGAGGAAGAGACTTCATCCATCCTTCCATCCCCTTGTCTCAAATCTCTGATATAAATCAGAGCAGCAACACATTCCAGAAACTCACAAATTTCACTTTCTGCAGAAGAAATGTTTAAATATCCCCCTTTTCTAGTGACTTGATGGACCAAACTCATTAGAATGCAGCTCCAAAGGTCATAGTACACTGGATCAGTTTTGCACTTTGAGGTTTGGCTTTAATCCATCTCTCAAATCCTCTCTATCAAGAACTCCCATGAATGTTAGTTAATAAAAGTCTGCCAGCTTTTCTTCCCCTTCCCATTAACATGGTGCTGCCTCCAGAGGTTCTTCGAAAACCTGACTGGAAAAATCCATGTCCCTCAAAGGCAGCTAGGTTGACTTTTATCCTCAGGGCATGTAGATTGCTAAAGGCCAGGGTCAAGAAACCTTGTGTCTCATCTTAACTTTGAGACTGATAAAATAGTCAACCGGCTGGCTTTGGGAAAGAGGAGTGTGTGAAACCCACTACCAGCTGTATGGAAATGTAGATTAGGTTAGGGGGGGAAAAAAAACAAAAAAACAACTATAGCAGAACAGATGGATTTGAAAATTAGACCTCCCCTAACCAGTCAGCTTTTTCTTTTCAATGGAAATCTATCTCTGTTTTCCCCAGATGTTGAGTGGGGAACTATTTCTCTTCTCAACTTCTTTAAGGTTATCAGCTATTTTTCTACCTATTGTGAATTAAATAGTGTCACTAAGACTTCAGGCATTCACTATATGTGTGACACTAGAACATATGACTAGAACTTAGTCTGGACTAGAACCTCAGACATCATCTAGTTTAGCCCATCCATTTTACAGATGAGGAAACTGTGACCCAGAGAGTAATTGGTTTCAATAATAATAATAATAATAGTAATAATAATAGTAACAAAAATAACAGCTAATATTTTACTATTTGCCATGCATTGTGCTATTTGATCTACAGTTAACATCTCAATTAATACAGTTGCCCTGGGAGATAGTAGCTATTAGCATCCCCATTTTACAGATGAAGAAACTTTGGCAAACAAGTGAAATGACTTGCCCAGTTTCCTGTGCCTGGTAAGTGTCTGGGGCCTTATTTAAACTGAGGTCTTCCAGAACAGGCCTAAGTTGCTAAATTTTATGGCCCTTAGCACACCCTTAGTGCCAAAATTTGAAACCCGGTCTTCGTACTGCAGAGATTGACCTTTCTAGAATATCAGGTTTCTCCCTGTATTTCCACACCTCAGTTTCCTGACTGGTAAAATGAGGAAAATAATAATAATGATAGTAACAATAAAAAAATAAAATGATGGTATTAAATAACTAATATAATATATTTATATATAAGGTGTTACTATATATAATAGATAATATATAAATCTTATGAAATAGAAATATATAATATATAATGATAACATAAAAATAAATAATTATAATAATAATCCTAAAAAGAGCTATCTTTTGTGTGAACCTGAAGTCACATGGAAATGCTTAAAGTCTTGGATATATGTTGATTGCTATGCTATACAAATTTTGTCAGTGGGATTTCAGTCTCTCTTTCCTTTCCTCATTCGTGAAGAGGGATGAAGAGAAGGGCAGTAAAATTGATCCTTCGACCAGTTCTGATCTTGAGGGTGATTACCTGCCCATTCTAAGCAGTAGGTATGGACATCAAAGAGTGAACCCAGTTGGACATACCAGGCAGTAGCCCACCTGGGAACAGGTACCTATTGCCAGCTTGCTATACACTGCCTAGGGGATTGGAGATAGATGGGTCCTCTGTTCAAAGGGTAGCTTTCCCCACTGTGCCTTGCCCTTGGAGGTTTCTCTTCTCACCTCTTTCCATCAGATCTATCCCTCTGACCATTTCCTCCCCCTCCTCTGCCTTTCCTATAGCCAGCTTAGAAGGGATGCTTTTTTTTTTTTGGATGGAGGTGGGGGAGCAAAACAAAGCCTTGATATCAAAGAGAGGAGAGAAAGGAAATTCTAAGAGTTCAACAGGATCTCCTTCTCTCAGGCCCATTTCCCCATCTTCTTAAACGCACCTTGTCTCTGAAGGAGAATGATCCATTTAGTTTCCGCCAACATTAAACTGATAAATGGAATCTGTATGTAAAAACAATGATAATTTAATTGTATTTTCTTTCCTCGGTTCCCAAGCACCCCTCCAGATTTCCCCATCTCCCCCTCTTTCTCTCTCTGCCCAAATGAATTGGGGGGCAGTTAAGGGGGCCGCGGGCCGGGGCTGCTTGGGGAGTGGGGAGAGGAATCGCAAGCTGTCGGTTTGCATTGTGCGGACGGGGAAAGGTCTCTACCTGCCTCATTTTGTCCCCTTTGCTTAGGCTGTCACCGCTGACAGTCCTCATGTTTATTTCATCTCGCGTGGTGGCTGTCTAGTTTCCCTATCCTCCGATGTCATTAACGCACAGAGAGCGGGCCCTGCAGTGCTGAGCCTAATGAATTCCGCTGTGGCTGCTCGCTCCCTACCTCGTTACGGGAGCTCAAGGTGTCAAATTAAACCCAGCCTAGAAAGGAGAGAGAGAGGGAGAGAGAGGGAGAGAGAGAGAGGTAGAGAGAGGGAGAGAGAGGGAGGGAGAGAGAGACAGAGAGACAGAGAGACAGAGAGAGACAGAGAGAGAGACACACACAGAGAGAGACAGAGAGAGAGACAGACAGACACAGACAGGCAGAGAGAGAGACGCACACACAGACAGAAAGAGAGAGAAAGAGAACAAGCCAAAAAGAGGAAGGGTATGAAGGAGGGGGAAGGAAAAAAAAGAATGGCCAGAGGGAGAGAAGGAAGGGATCTCCAGAGTGGGGGACTCCCCTAAAGTCAGGACCCACTTGAACTTTTGAGGGGCTGATGATGATGACCAGCTGGCAGGGTATCCCCCATGTGCTGACCTTCTTTATATAGCCTGGTCTCTGCTGTTATGCCACCTTTCTGTCCTTATGGGGTTAATTTATCTTCATGATTTTATGCAGATCAGTCACCTTACAAGGCTGAGGGAGGGAAGGAGTAAGGGAGAAACCTAACTTACTTGACTAAATATTTAAGCAGTGGGCACCCCTTTTATGGTGGGTCTCTAAAAATTAGAGGCCAAAAGAAAAATGATCATTCTTATCAGCTATAGGAATAGAACTTTCAAAAGGGAAGCAGAGAAAACCACTATTAAAAACTTTAAAGGAATCTGTTTGCAGGATGCTCCTGCCTCTTTGGTAATCCAAGATTCTCCTTAGAAAAGGAATCCTAAGGTTGCTGGTAGGGGTTTAGGAATGTAATTTTCAGATGGAGAACAAAAAATTGGTGGACATACTTTGCCACAAGGTTCCACAACAAGGATCTACTTAGAACTCGGGACTGGGGGATGTCAAAGTATGCAACATTTTTTTCTGAATGGGATGGATATTGATAAGTCCTTTTCTAGCCTAAGTTGATGATAACTATTACTAGGATATTTATCTTTTCTTTCAGAGATGACCATTATAGACAGTATTTAATAAACACCGATAGCCTTCTAAATAAGAGGCAGATTGACTTCTGACCTTGGAGGAGTCGCCTGTTTTCATGGTCTTCCTCTGAAAAAACTGGGCAAGTCAACACCTCAGCATCCCGAAGGCAGCTCTCTAATACTGTAAATCGTTCTGTGAGTTGTTAAATAGCAATATGTGGTGTTTCCATTACATTAAAATAGCAGATGTAGATCAACTTCCCTGGCCCCTATCCTCAAATAAAACAGTAACGACAGCCTCTGAAATTCAAGGAGGAACTATTAGTAAGGCAACAAGTAAGGATGAAGTAAGTCTATCAGAAGAGGAAAGAGCTATTCTCAGGTACTGAAGAAGATCTCACCAGGGAAGAGGGAGATGATGCTCTGGGGTGGAGGCGGGGCAAGTGGTTCACTTATTTCCATTCATTTAATGGAAGAGGAAACAGACCCAGAGAAGGGAGAGATGTTACTTGCCTCACCTTTAGAAGTGACAAAACCAGGATTCACAAACCAGATCTAAATCGAATACTGGTCTTAGATTTGGTTGATATAAAGTTTAGCCATGCTAGAGAACGACTAGGTCTCATGAGAGACAGGGGATGGGAGAACAATAATGTGCTTTGAATGGCAAGAGGGACTTGACTGCCCAAGTATTTATGACAATGGATAGTCTTGGTATAGGAGGGGAGATATTTCAAGTATTTGTAAATTAATCAAGGAGTATGGATGAAAGTCTTTTTAGAGATGTATTCCGCAAGAGGCAGCATATTGGGAGCATCGTTGTGGTTCTTGTCTTTGTAGTCTTGGCAGCAAGCACACTTGGTACTTTGAAATCTAATTTTAAGCCAATAAGCATGAATTAAGTGTCTACTTTGTGCAAAGCTTTGACTATATGAAGAAAATGAAAAACAGATCTTGTTCATAAGGAGTTTACATTCTGGGGGTGCCTATGCCATATAAGAAATAGTTAAAATGTAATAGTAACAGATATAGCACTCTAAGATTTGTAAAGAACCTTGTTAAATATCTCTGTTATAATAGGTGCTTAACAGATATTTGTTGAATCAAACATATTGACTTATACCTTTCCTTGGATGGTAATATCTTGAATACCTGAAAAATGTCCCTAAGCATTCTTTTTTCCTCCCCCTTCCTGAACAAAAGCAATAATAATAATTAGTAATGCTTTACATTGGATAGGAATTTCTAGTTTACAAATTGTGACCTCAAGTCATCTAAATTGACTATTACAATATTCCCTCTGCTCCTTTATTACTCCATTTTCTTCTCTCCCCTTATAGAGCCACTGCTATGCAATCTAACTTCTGACCCATGATCAGTTCTTTGAAATCATATTGGCATAATTTTCTTCTTTGACTATTCAGGACTTTGGGACAATATCACCTCTGAATCTTAACTAGATTTTAAACATTTCAATATGGTAAAGATTCACATGCATTTTCTCATCTGTAAAATAAAAAAGGTTGTCCTAGAAGTATCTAATGTGTCCTTCAGCTCTAAATCATATGAACCTGTTTGGTGTTAGAACATTCTATGTTATTATCTAATTTTTATTGCCTTATGATATATGTTAATTTAAAAATGAATAGGAACTCCTTCCATTGACACAACCTGTTTGTCAATCATAGAGTAGCCCAAAGTTCAGAAAGTTTAAATGGTTTGTCCAGGGTCAAAAACTTGAATCAACTGAAATTTATTTAAAATAAATTGTCTTTGGCCCCATCTCAGAATAATGGGAGATGGGTTGGGGTTTTCATTAGATCTGCATTGGGAATCACTGGTATATAATTTATAACAGTGAGAAGCAAGTTGGAGCCAATTTGTAGTATCTTCATTTTATGACCAGGGGCAGTTTAATGACCACATTTTTAATATTGTATCTCAAAGTTATTAAAACTGCGGCTCATCAAGTCTGTGAAAGGATCAAAGAACTCAGGGAACTCTGATTTCTAAGCCAATCCTTTGCCATACAAGAAGCAAGTTGCAAATGAAGCTAGTGAAATGAATAACCTCTTATCTCTACCTGACTCCCCTAACTTTCAACTGTAGCTAAAAAAAATAGCCACCTTAGGCTAATAATACAATGGCAAGTCCATTTGTCCATCTTGAAACTGACCCTAAACCAGGCCAGAACCAGTGAAGCAGAAATGGAGAATCTCCATCCTATGGATCATTCCTAATTCTCATCTTGAATTTCTATTAGTCCACAATAAGATTGTTCTGATTACAGCCACAGTGGCCTGGACAATAATTTTCTTCCTGGTGGTCTATTTATTTAAAGTAGAGTTTCTGAATGTTGAAGGATAAGAGCAGCTGAAGATCTGTGAAGAGGAATTAATTAGCTGAAGCCCTCAGCCCTAGTCAATGATATGGTATGACACGTCAGACTCAGCCAACAACAAAAAAATCAAACAAAAAATATTTATTGAAGCCTATTTTAGGCAAGGTACTGAACAATAGGTGCTAAATTTAATGTCTCTTTTCTTCTTTCTCTGCGTGTGTGTGTGTATGTGTGAGAGACACACAGAGAGATAGACAGACGGAGAGAGCACGCGCATGTGCACACACACACAGACACAGACACAGACACAGACACAGAGAGACAGAGAGACAGCCAGTCAGTCTCTTTCCTCCCAAACCTTCAGACTCATATTAAAAATTGCCTGCTGGACATCACCACTTGTATTTTCCACTGTCAACTGTGCCTGAAGCCCAACTTATCTTTCCTGTAAACTCTCTCCTCTTTTTGACTTCTTTATTTTTGCTGGTCACACTGCACCAATCACTCAGGCTCAAAATGGTGATGTTATCTTTGACTTTTCCTCTTCTCTCACCCCTGACATCCAATCACGTGTCAAGTCCTGTCAATTTTGCCTTCAAAATATCTCTCAATACATGCCCTAGTTCTTTTTCCTGGACTAATTGAAAGTGTGGTTCTGAATGCAGTTTCTATGTAGAAAAACTATTTTCTTTTTCTGGACTCTTCTTCCTTTTTGTCCTCTTCGTCTACAGTTTCATATTCTTTTAATTCTGCACTTTGACAAATGCCAAATAAGATGAGTATTTCCACAGAACCAAAAAGGATTGCCCAATGTGGTCATGAATTCACTCCCAAGACTGCTTGCTTCTTTCTCCAAGTATATAATAAATTCAACATGGTATTTTCAAGACTGCTTTCTTTGTTTCCTATTGACTTTCCCCTCTGTTCTTTTTTTTTCCAAATTTAAAATTTTGCTTCAATGATCTTTTTTCATATTTTTCTTTCTTTTGTCATTTTGATATTCTTTTGTTAATCTTTTCCTTTCCCTCAACTTACTCCTCTGATGGAAAAGAAAAATAGTTTTTTTAAATATATATAAAATATGCATAGACCATCTTTAAGTCCATGGGCCATTTCCTCAAAATGTGCACTTCTGCATTTTAAATCATCAGCTTCGGCACTAGTACTCAAGAATCACAGTTGGTCATTGCATTGGTCAGAGTCCTTATGTTTTAGTTGTTTGTCTTTATGTCATTGCTATTATTGTATATATTGTTCTCTGGCCTCCATTCATTTCACTCTATGTCACTTCATAGGAGTCTTTTATATATCTGAAGCTGACCCTTTTGTCATCTCTCAAGGCACTGTAATATTCCATTATAGTCATATTACCATAATTTGTTCAGCGATTTCCCAGTGGATAGGCACCACCTAAGTGTCCAGTTCTTTGTGCCTATTATTCAAAAGGCAACTTGCCAAGTATAATGATGAGGAATTCGTGGTTTCATATTTGTTTGGTAAGTTCTAGGAGCCACATTTCAGGAAGGGCATTGAGAGGAAAGTAAGCAGAATGGTGAAAGATTTCAAGATCATACTAAATAAGGATCAGTTGAAGGAATTAGGGAGAGAACACAGGTGGACAGGTGAGCTGTCTTCAAGTATTTGAAGGTCTATAGATATGGAAGAGGTTTGTTCTATTGACTTCCTAGGGCAGATGTAGGATGACAGGTGGTAGGTACCAAGTGGCAAATTTAGGCTTAATATAAGTGGGGGGGGGACAACTTAAAAAAGTTGTTAAAAAAAACAACTTCCCACAGTCACCACTGTTCAAAATGGAAATGGCTTCCTGGAGAGGACTTCACCTAAACGTTCTAGGCTATAGGAGGGATTCCAAGTCAAACATGGCCTTACAACCCTGATTCTGTGACTGACAGGTTCTCATAATAACTCAACTTTTTTTATTTACCAAAATGAGAATAAAAGAGTAAATATTATAGTGACAATACCAATGCCATTTAGAAACCATCAAAACAAAAATAGATGTAAAAAAAGTCAGTAGTAGTGTAGAGACCCATTGCTTTAGCAGACATTGGTTTTGAGTCTCTTGAACTGATGAGACTAGGTAGATTGTTTGTTGTAGACACTCAAGTTCTGGGAACTAGCACAGTGGGTAGAGTGCCTGATAGAAGTCAGGATGACTCCTCCCTGAGTTCAAATCTGGACTCAGGTATTTCAAGGCTATGTGATCTTGGGCAAGTCACTTACTTCTGTTTGCTTCAGTTTCCTCATCTGTAAAATAAGTTGAAGCAGGAAATGGCAAACTACTACAGTATCTTTGCCAAGAAATCCCAAATGGGGTCACAAAGATTCAGAAAAAACTGAAGAAACAAAAGATAAGTTGCTATTGAATACAAAAATTGGTTCACTGTTTCTCCAAGGATATCGGTCTAGAGATGAGACCATATACCCATAATTTGAAGGTGAGTTTGATTTTACATTTTTTTCTATGTGGTAAGGGATTAATAATTCTATTATTATGACTTAAGATTACTTTGAAAAGTAACTGCTCTATGATGTCCAGGGATCAAACCATCTCCTAGCTAGTTAACAAGAAAATCTACTTTCTGATAGAATTAATTAAGCAGCATAATTTATTGATATAGTTTCCCATTTAGTAGAAATATCATAAAAGCCAATATTTTTAAAGCTCTGGCAGAATAGAGCTAATATAGAAACCAAAGACCATCATCCTTCAGTGTTAGCCTGGGGTGGTTTTACATGCAAGTTTGTAAGTCATCATACAGAACAATTGTGGTTTTGGCAGTAATTAAGAAATCAGAGAATTGGCTATGTTACCAGAGTTCTCTTTCATATGATCCAGTTTAGTAGAGTAGATGGATTTGTAATTGAGAATCTGGCTTTGAATTTTGTCTCCTCTTCACTCTGTGTTACCTTCAGAGGAATGCTGGTACCAGCTGGTAGCCTAACCAATAGTTCAGTGTTTATGATGGGTCTTGGAAATGGATAAATGTCACTTTAATGATAACTTATATGTAAAATAATTATTTATATAGGTTATAGTTGAAATGACTCAACAACAAAAATGTTGACAATAGATGAAATGATGGAGGTGGAAATAGAAGAATATAAAAATAAAGTCACGTGCTCTTTCAATGAGTGGGGGTGGTTCCACCCAACCAGGAAAAAAAATTAACTTTAAGGCCCCAGAGATTACTTTAGATTTGCATCTGTGCAGAAAATGACTTCTAGAATCCTGTCATTACTGGAAAGCTCTTGATCTGAATAGAAGATGGTAATGACTGTTTGACTAACACCTATGTTATCTTAATGTATTAAAACTAGATTAACTGCAATAAAAGTCAAATGAAATGAATGCTTTTACGTAGGATCTTAAGATCTGATTTACCTGAACAACAGAAACAAGAGCATAGTTTTATGTTGATAAGGCTTGGTGTGACTGTGAATGCTCTAGTCTCTGAAGAATAGAAAATTAGTGTCACCCAGAGGGCAAAGAGAAAGGGTGAGGTGGGTGTGAGTAGGCTGGAAGAATTCTAAAGCAGAGCAGAGTAAAAGATGTCATTAAAGAAATATATGAGTGAAAAAGAAGGGCTTGCCTTGTAAGGAGAGCAAGAATGTAATAAGAGCTATTAAAAGTATTATTTTGTTTTCATTTCATTATTTCATTTCAACAACCCTAGGGGGGGCAGGGATAGGTGCCATTATTATTCTCTATTTTTGTTGTTTTGTTGTTCAATTTTTCAGTTGTGTCCGATTTTTTGGTGACTTCATTTGGACTTTTGGCAAAAATACTGGAATGATTTGCCATTTCCTCCTTCAGCTCATTTTACTGATGAGGCAAACAGGATTAAGTCACTTGCTCAGAATCACTCAGTTAGTGTCTGAGGCCAGATTTGAATCAAGGAAGATGAAGTTTCCTGACTCCAAATCGGGTATTCTATCCATGACATCACCTAACTGCCCCTATTTTACAGCTGAGCAAACTGAGGCAGAAAGAGGTCAAGTAAGTTGCCCAGGTTTACACAACTAGTAAAATTCCAAGCCTGAATCTGAACTCAAGTTTTCCTAACTCTAATTCTAGTGCCCTCTCCATTGTACTATCTAGCAAACCTTTAATAGCCAGGATGCCAACTAGAGATATAAAGATATAACCAGGTCCTGCCCTCAAGGAGCTTAACATTCCCCTGGAAGGCTATAACAATTGCTCTATATGAATAAATACAATGTAGTCCATATAAGTACATATAACACATAAATTCATAAAATACAATTTACTCCATATAAGTAGATACAATATAATTTGAATAAGTAGGGAATTCTAACAGCTAAGGGATCGGTTAGTTAAATAGCAAGTATTTATTAAGCCCTAACTGCATATTAGGCATTGTCCTGAATCTTCCAAAGGAGATAGTCAAGCTGCATTATGAAGGACCCTAAGTCTTAATTGGTCTGTTTTCACCCATCTGTATAAGCAGACAAGGATCTATCTGACTTTTACTTTGATAGGGTCATTGTAAGAAGAAAAAAACAGTATTTTTCCTTACCTTAGGTGGAGTCTCTATCTTTACTGCCTTTCAGTAATTTTCCTTGTTCTGTGGCTTTATCGACCACCATGGTCTAAGCCTGTCCGACCTTGCATGCTGAGAGGGAAAGAAAGGTGATGGACAGACAGTCCCAGAGTTAAGCCAACTCCTGGAGCCGCTGCCACTCCATGCTTGTCATCCCGTCATTCCAGTGGCTTTCTGGGAGGCCTCCTGCTAAAGAGACTCTTGCACGTGCCTCACAGAAGCATTGGTGTCATGGCTACAGCAACTTTCTTGCTGTCAAGAGCCTTCTAGGGCAAGTAGGAAGGCTTAATGGGGTTGGGGGGGGAGAAAGAAGAGGAAAGTGAAAGATGGGAAGGCTAAAAAAATCACCATATACAGGTGCTTAACCCTGCTAGTCACTGGTTCCATGGCTAATTCACAAGTTGGTTATGTCTTTATTAAAAAAAACCCCAACAAGCTTCCAGTCCTATTCTAGAGCTAACTGGGCCCCGAATTCTATAGCTAATATTTAATGTTTTCAGTAAAATGGATTCCCAAAACCAATATCATTAACATAAGAACCTCTTTTTAAAACAATTATTTCTTTCAGATAGAAGTATGGATTTGATCATGGAAAATTACAATTCTTTGGACATGCATCTGGGGGTTTTCTGTAGTTTTCCTTTCTGTTTACATTCCTTATGATGTCTGTTCTTGGATGTAACAATGTACTTATTTGAGGTTTTTTTTTTTTGAAAGTCAATGGGGTTAAGTGACTTGCCCAAGGCCGCACAGCTAGGTAATTATTAAGTGTCTGAGGCCGGATTTGAACACAGGTACTCCTGATTCCAGGGCTGGTGCTCTATCCACTGAACCACCTAGCCACCCCAACAATACACTTCTTTGGCATGGAAAAAATTGAAGGACTACAACTTCTTCCCATAGGATAGCCTTTACTTGAGAATCTCTAAAGGCTCCTCTAAAGGCAAATGCCTATAGTGAGAGAGAGAAAAAGAGAAAGAGCACTTTGGAAATATGAAAGAGCCATATAAATACTAGTTGCTATTATGCTAGCTATTTTCATCGTACATTAAAAAATATCAGTCAAGCACGTCTACACAGTATGTAAGGAGATGTTTAAAATTCAAGCAAATAATTTTGGTTGTAATTTATTTCTTCAGATCTTCCTTTTTCAGTGACTTGACCTTAAATTGCATCCTTTAGGCTTTTAAGTCAGAATCCCTGAGAATTCTTAGCAGAGTTTTAGGCAGAGGAAAAGACCTAGCCTCTTGGAAAGCTTTACTTTCAGAGGAAATGAAAAGAATCCACAAGGCAAATAAACCCAGACTTTCTCCTCAAAAGTTCAGACTCAGCAAATTGAAGATGTATTCTTGACTTTGCAACATAAAGCTTGGATGCTTTAGGTTTTAGGGAATCTGGCCCAAACCTGAAGGACTAGTTTGGGTTTGAACTTGCCTCCTACCAGGAACAGACATGTGGAGACCTGGAGCTCTCAGCAACTTTTCCCAAGTCTGAGGCCTGGTGGACTGGAGAAAAAAAATTAAAAAATAAAGACCCCTCAGCATGTTTGAGTATGAGTTTAAATCAAGGACAGAATGCATTAGGCTCACCCCCTTGGGATGAAACATAGGTCCCTGGGTGCTAAGGATCCAAAGGGTCTTTCACAGGAATACATATCTGATATATCTGATGACTTCTACTCCTTATTGTTGTAACAGAGAAAGACCTTGATTGATAAAACCAAAGTCATGGAAGCTGAGTCAGCAAAGGAAGAAGGAAGTGGTTTTGTCTGGAGGTCACACTTTGTGGTTATCCTGACGCCTTCTGTTACTGCTTGTTGCTTGGCTTCAGAAATTACTGCTACCTTTCTCCACATTGCCTAGGCCACTGCTACACAGCAATCTTGATGATAGTTAAACTCAGAAAATCCAGTGCAAGCTTTTTTTTTTTAATTCAGTATTTCATTTCAGTGCTAATAATACAGATTGTGGTCTGTGCCTCTGAATAAATAATGCAACCACTGTTGATATTACTAATTCCCTTTCTAGGATTTATATACTCTTCTCCACAAATTCTGCTCAGCACTGGGGTTACTAGTCCTTACCTGCTGGGTCATGTGCCTTGATTAATATGTGCTCTGTGAGTCTGCCTGGGGAGGGCAGCTAGATAATTGCTGCATTAAAACAGCTGAGCACATTTTCAGACAAACACAATTTGATCGCTTGTTGCTTTTCCTGCTTGCCTTATTTAAGTAAACACAGGTTGGAAGTAGCCAGAAGTAGGGAAGCTTTGCTCCATTGTACTCTTATCCCATTCATTCTTCCCCATCATCCTCGAAAGGAGGGCAAACATGCTGAGTGCCTAAGGAGTCCTGGCATAGCTTCCTCTGGGGTTCTGGAGCCAATTGCATCCTGCAAAAGTGCAAAGCAATTGAATGATGGTAGTGAGGGTCAGGGCAAAAGAACTCCCTCCTCCCCCTCCCGCAATTCTAAAAAAGAAGGTTCATGGATCGGTTTTTCCACATGCTCCAGGGATTACTGACACTTTTACTTGAAGTCCATCCTTATAGCTGTGATACTGTAGCTGCACTTTGGTTTCTGACATTAATCATGTACTTCATGGCATCAAATAAAAAAATTGAATAAAACTTTTCTGGATCTTAATGCAAAGCAGTGACTATTTTTAAATACTTAATCTATTTATGAATTTATTCTTCAGTAGAAGCAAGGCAGAATAGGTTTCGCTATAGCTCAGTGGCATCTTTTGCTTATGAATGATGATCATGGACTGAAAAATGTCTAAGGATACTTTCTTTTGACTCCCAAAAAGCCACTCCTATGGAAAATGATCATTCTTTGCCTGCCTCTGGTCATGGTTGGAAAAAAAATATAGAGATGTGAAGAAATTTAACTCTCATACTTATACCAAAATATTTCCCTTCCATCTTGAAGGAGATACTTCTGGTCTCATGCATATTGTCCCATTGGACTTGCATTCTAGTAGCCAGGAATCAGTGGATTTAAATTCTGCCTTTGACACTTGTGATCATGGTCTAGTCTCTTTCCTAAGTTTGCATATCTCTAAAATGAGGTTATTGCCTATGGCAACTTCTCAGGATTGTGAAGCTCAAAGGAAATAAGGTATGTTAAGAGCTTTGTAAATTTACAAGTCTTATATAAATTTCATTTATCATGTTAGGGATGATGGTGATTAGAGGCTAGAGAGAGATTTAATCAGTTACTTAGATTCTGTAAAAGAGATTCAGTCATTGAACAAGGGTTTGGAAAAGGCAACTTCTAAGATTCTTGTCCATTGTGATGCTATGAAATGTGTATCAATCCAAAGAATGATCTAAGGATGTTACCTTTCATTTTAGCATTCAAATAGAGTATAAACCTCTTTTTTGAGAAGTAATATTCAAACCATTCAGCATTTAAGTTGGGTCCCTGCATATCATTAACTGGATCCAAGCATGTGAAATAAAGCTACTAATCATCAACACAGTGTGTATTCTTTTAAATCAAAGCTATATCAAAGATACTCACATTTAATGAGATGGTTGCACCTGTCTGTCATCAAAATTAAAACATTTCTGAGATGATCAGATACTTTTGAGAGTTTTCCTATGCACTACTCTCATGTAATATCCTACCCATCATATTTCATTGGTAATATTTTATTGACTCTGGTGGAGGTAAGTTGGATGTTAATGGGCCTGTAAGTTGGTCATTATTGCCCAAATTTTATGGGGCAACTTGACTAATTTCCTTCTTCTGTCAGGGCATCTCCTATAGCCTCTGCTGCTAGAATGAATCAATTAATGCTTCAGACACTTTCAAGCCTCCAGAAATAAGGGATATTTGGAGAGGTCTACTATGAAGATCCTCCCTGGAGACTGGAGAAACTCAAGTAATTTTTATTATTTTTATAATCTTCTAATTTGGTGATTTTCTTATGTCCTCATAGTGAGATCATGAAGGGATTGTGGAAACCATCTGGTCCAGTACCCATTTTCAGCAGAACATAAACTCCTTGTGGTGTGAAAAAACTTTTTCATTTTTTGGACTTTGTCTTCCTAACACCAAGCCTTGCACATAGGTCCTTAAATTGCTTTAAAATGGAATTAAATAAGGAACTCCAAGCCTTGAGGGGTGAACTGATATGTCTAGACTCACATGGCAAGCCAAGAGGAGAACCTAGGTTTCCTCTTTCCCATTCAAATATAACTTAACAATCACCAAGTATGCTTTATATCTGGGTATCATCAGGAATAGCCTCTAGAACAGGGTGGAGATAGACATGTCACGTGATAATTGCTCTACTTCAGATAGTCTTTTCCCTGGCATCATACATTCCATTATGTTCTGGTTAAATCACTTTTTAAAACTTAAAGCCCTGTATAAAGATGAGTCATTATTTTTCTTGTTGTTGGTGGTGGTGGTTGCTGTTAGTGTCTGACCTGGAATATTTTGAGATGTAATATAGCTATTCTTCTCCTGTCCCCCTCAATGCCCTCGCTCTATAGCAAGAGGAAAGGATTGAGATCGTTCTTTGAGATAATGAGAAGTCATATACTGAGGCCAAGATAAGACAATTTCATCATTATTATTATTGCTATGATGATTTTAATCATTATACCTAATGCAAGAGAATGATAATCATCATCGTTCTTTAAGTTTTGCAAAATATTTAAAAATATTATCTCATTTTATCCTCATTGCACCTCTGGGAGAGAGGTGCTATGGTTATCTCCACTTTATAGTTGAGGCAGGCAGATGTTAAGTGATACATCCAATATCACACAGCCAGTACACTGATCTATTTACTGTGCCAGCTAGATACCTTTAAATCTAATATCATTACAATTAAATATAACCTTGAATTAGCTAGATAACACAGTGGATAAAGTTCAACACAGTTTGGCAGAGACACTTCAGTGGTTTGCAATTTCTTCAGCTCATTTTACAGATGAGAAAACTGAGGCAAAAAATGTTAAGTGAAGTGGGTAGGGTCACCCAACTAATAAGTATCTGAAACCAGATTTGAAGTCAGGAAAATGAGTCTTCCTGACTCCAGACCTGGTTTCTTTCCACTGACCCACCTGTCTGCCCCTAACTTGCCCACAGTTCTACTTTTATTTTGTGATAGTAGAAGGATTAGAATAGAAACTTTCAGACTCTGAGAGCTTTGCTCTCCTCCCATCATCTTCCATATGACCTTATATCTCTGGTTGTTTTTTCAGTATTTAAAAAATAATCTCTTGATTATTTGGTTTTTGTAGATGCATACACACATATTGGCTTACAGTATCAGGCTTTTTTATTGTTCTTTTTAAATTACTATGAAAAAGAATCATTAAATTATAATAATGACTGAGATTATTGGCATAGAATTATGGTAGCTGTTAGATTCTGACAAAGAGACTTGATCTGTTTCTTCTGTCTGATAAGTTTGGGAGAACTGAAGGTATTTTCTATTTCTCTACCCCAAACGGAAATATCCCAAGAACATTTTCAGTGAAGATTAGTAAATAATGCATGAAGGTCCAGGAGGAGAGCTGAAATAAATGTGGAGAATGGGAATTGTAAGTAAAGTCAATGGCTCTGAGTTTGGGGAAGACAGGGCAGCTGAGGAATGAGAAATGCTCAGATAGGCAATAGGGTATGATCGAGAGAATACTGTGCTTGGAATCAGGAGACTTGGGTTCCATTTCTGGCTTAGACTCATACTGGTCTATACTTTGGCCATATCATTTAATATTTTGCTGCTTCAGCTGTAAAATGATGGTAATAGAGACCACCTATGTTAATTTGCAAATGTTTAAGTTTTATATAAATGTTAATTTGCCTACAGTCATAGAATCTAAAGATTCTTAACCCTGCTAGTCACTGGTTCCATGGCTAATTCACAAGTTGGTTATGTCTTTATTAAAAAAAAAAACCAGCAAGCTTCCAGTCCTATTCTAGAGCTAACTGGGCCCCGAATTCTATAGCTAATATTTAATGTTTTCAGTAAAATGAAAGGACCTCAGAGGTCATATATACCAATGGTTTCAAATCTAAATAGATACATGGGCTATTACTCTGTATTAAGGGATCACTTTGTGCCATATGTTGATTTAGTTTGAAAATGTAATAATTAATATTTTTATTTATTTTGATAAATATTTTTCAATTCCATTTTAATCTGCTTTGGATAACACTTGGGAGTATAAGCATGCTCTTGTTGAATTTCGCTAATTCCTATATTACTGATACTGTGTTACTAGATCAACCCAAAGAATGTTTTTAGAAATGATAGTTGACATTTGTATTGCATTTTAAAATTTGAGGAAACTTTACACGTACTATTTCATTTCTGACCCCCTCCCCCAACTATTATCTGATTATTATTTTTTTCAGATCCTGACTATCAGGATTGCTGGTATATTCTGATCATTTTTGCTCTGTTTTTCTAAATGAGACTCTCTATTCTCTTGACTTCTTCCCTTTTAGTTATATGGTGATCACTGCTTACTTGATACACCTGGAGAGATTTGGGGAACTGCAATAAAATTCTTTCTCCCAATGCTCTGTTCAGACAGTGACTTCTTTTAGGACCCATGATAAAGGAAGTCAAAATTATTACCAGACCTGTATTAAATAGATGTAACATTTGAATTATGTGATGGCAAGATATTATTATAACCTCATGGCTTATGGAATGTTAAAGTTGTAAGGGATCTTAGACCTTATGTACCCTCACCATTCTGTGAGAAGAGTGTTAAGAATGGGAATAATTCAACTCTGGGGGAGGAGGAAGGGAGCTTGAATTTCAGGGTTGGGAAGTATTGGGGGAACAATTTCAGACATAATGAGATACATCAAAAGTGAGGATTTTCAACAGGAACATTTTAATGATTAAACCTATTTCTCTTTTATTTCAAAATAGTGCTTAAAGGATTAAGACAAGAGAGTGCGAGAGCAAGAGAACACTTATTTGTGTTGACTTTGAGTTACTTAGAGTTACTGCTAATATTTTCCTGTCCATTCTTATTTTTGTTCTTTCACTCCTGAATAAAAGAAAATAAAAAAGGATTTATTAAATGTTTACTTTGTGCTAAATACTAAAAATACCAAGGCAATGCAAGATGGTCCCTGCCCTCAAGGTGCTTACATTCTAATAAGGAAAGATAATACACGAGGAAAGGGATGCAACTTATAATGTTTGACAAGCCTGGAGATCCTTAAGGGATAATATCAGGGTGACTATCAAGGTCTGACTTTCTTGAATGTTCTGCCCATCTAAATCCTATATTTCCTTCAAAGTTCAGCTTGAGTTCCAGTTCAAATGTCATCTATACCACACTTTGCAAATTTCTTTTTGTCTTTTGCTCCTCAGAAGTCCTCGAGTACTTAGAGACCTTTTGCCTTTAGTTTGGTTTATCTAGTTTTCTACTGTTCAGTTGTTTCAGTCATGTAGGATTCAGTCGTGTAGTGACCTCATTGAGGATTTTCTTGGGAAAGATTCTAAAATGTTTTTTTTATTTCCTTCTCCAGCTCATTTTATAGATGAGGCAAACAGGGTTAAGTGACTTACCCAGGGTCACACAGTTAGTAAGTGTCTGAGGCTGGATTTGCAGTCCATTTCTCCTGACTCCAGGACCAGCACTCCATCTACTGTTCCACCTTTTATTCACCTACCTTCTCCAAACAAGATGAAAATTTTTCTCTCTGTGCATCTCACTGGGTCACATGATGAGATGACCCAGATGCCCTTGGCCACTAGTCTCATCTCTCTCCTTCCTATCACTGTTATCTTTGCTTTCTCTTTCTGAGCTCATCACCTGGTGTCCTTAATCAGTTTTTCCTTTTTTATGTGGTGCTTATGGCAAAACGTCAGACAGTGGGAATGGACTATATTTGTCCTTGCCTCCTAGAAGCTTTTAGCAAAAAAGGAAAAACAAAACTAAACTAAACTAAATACAAAAACCAGAATGGCCAGAATGATATCTGCCTCCTCGTCATGGTCCATCTAATGCAAAAGGTGAAGGGCAGGCATATGGGTCTGATGGCCATGGAACACCATATCAGAGCCCCTGGGAAATCATGGTGAGTGAAAGACACCATGCAGACACCACTCCTTTGTAGCTCTGCAATTAAGGACAGGCAGTTTGCAATCTCTATACAATTTTAAATGTCTGCTCAAACCTCAGGAGACCTAAGAACTCGAATATATGAAACCTGCTTTCATGGTTATTCACTCACCCTTTTGAGAATAGGTGGAGGTTTTTATAAGGCTCCAATGATTTATAAGTACCAGCCTTGGAGATACAGTTCACATATATATATGTATATATATATATATATATATATGTATATATATATATATTTATATATATAATATGTATGTATATATGTATATGGTATGGTATATATAGTATATATGTATGTGTGTATAGATATATTTATATATCTATATATTTGCCAATATTTCTGTCTGATTTTCCTAAAAATATTCCCTTCTTTTCATTTTGGTCACTACCTATTTATCAACAACACCCTCATCTTCAGCATTATTGTCATCCATTGTATATGGGACTTACATATAGCCATAATATTTATAGATGATAGAGGGAAGGAGAGATGAGGGGATAGATGAGGGGATAGATAGATAGATAGATAGATAGATAGATAGATAGATAGATAGACAGGCAGACATAGGCAGAGGGACAGAGAAGCAGAGGGAGATGGAGAGACAGGGGGATCATAATGAATAAGACTGGAACATAGTTCGGCCTGGAATTTCGACTTTCTGATTCATTCAAAGAGTTTAGAGAAATCCAAGTTTCTCTCTTTATTCTGAGAAGTTCTTTTTTAGGCCAAATAGGAGTTCTATGACTGTTTCTTAAGAAATAATCATTTAATCAGAAAGCACTTATTAAGTGCTCGGCAGTATACCAAGATGAAATTAGTCTTCAACCAATTTTGATTTTTTCTTGGTTTGAAATTGGGACTTCAATTCACCACTGAGAAAGGTCTTGCATTTGGAAATAAGAATTGAGTAATTATAATTGTATACCTCTCCCCACTTACCCTTATATTTTCTCCTTCATCTATAAACACATAGCATATCCCATGAAAGTAGCAGGTATCTAGGAAGGCTCCATCATCAGGTTGTCTTGAGACATGTGCATGCCAACAGGGATGGACCAAGACCTGGCAAATTTATTTTACTGCTGTGCTCGAATGGGATTTGAACCCAAGTCCACTCTGAAAGGGGTAGTAGAGTCAAGTATGCTCTTCCCTTTCCCCTCTCTGTTTTACCTTCCCAGGGCATGGCCACCACTTGACATCTTTTTATCAGATGAGCATGGCACTGCCAGGACAGGCTCCCGGGCGCCAATGTGGCAGCAGCCACAGCCCCTCAGCTTGTTAGACTGAAAGAATGTGCCGTTTTAATTAATGATATGTAAATATCCTTGAATGGGCCGCATTTGCATATTAAGAGAGATTTGCGGAATCTGCGGAGTAATATATTTTAATTAAGGATTAATTAAAAATAATGGGAATTTCATTTTGCCTGGCAGAATCCGTTTAGGTTTTAGCACACGTCTGCTTGGGAGTCTGGTAGGAAAGCTCTGCATTACGATTCCCACAGATGAGGCTGGCACTCCTGTGTTTTATCATCTTGGAGTCCCATTCTGGATAGCAAACAATATAGATGGGGGGGTGAAGATCTCCTTCCGTCTCCCCCCCCCCCCCAGCCCTCGACACCCCTCCTCTCTGTGATTTTAGGGCTGTTTTGGTATTCTTTATGGTAAAGTAAGTAAATGGTTCTGAGACACGGAACACTAGTTGTCTTGGCAATTATGTTAATGGGATGCTATTAGGCTATGATTCTATATGAGCAATTGGGGAGAAGAAATGCCTTACTGAGAGAGAATGATACAACAGACGTCTGTCTTATTGATATAACTCCAGTGGTGCCGCTTTCTGCATAATTACACTCGACCACTTTCATAAGGTGGGGGAGAGGCTGGGGCCTGGGGGAGGGCCTCTGCACCAAGCAGTCTACATTTTACCAAGGGGCATGTTTTTTTCCTAGCAATTTCCAACAGTTTTAGGTGTATGTCCCTCCTCCCACAGACACCTCCATCCTGCCCCCTCCCTCCATCATATACATCTAGCTTTGAGGAAAGTTCCCATCTCAAGATCAAGAATAGTAAGAATCATAAAAGCTTACATTAAGGGGGGACACTAAAGTTTTATATACATTCATCTCATTAGATGCCCAGCACAATGACTCTGCAGGGTGGATTGTTCACATGATAGAATCATGCCCATTTTCTAGATGAGAAAGTTGTGACTTGGGAGAAGTCTCTAGCTTATTTCAGATCACCGAAATGATATAATAGGGAAAGGTCTTTTGACTAGAGATGACCAGAGCTGTGTCCCAGTATGATGACGGTGCCATGGATTGGATTCCCACTTGTATGCGTATAGATTATCTTTGCCACCTTCAGCAGATCACTTAGCATTTCTCGACCCCAGTTCTTCATCTATATGATGAACATGCCTCAGCAGGCCAGCCGTTCCAACCCTGGGTCTGAGTGTATGATCCTGTGAATGTTCAGAAAAGTAAACCTTCCACTAATATGAAATGTTGGCACCTTAGAGATCTGCTGTGAGTGTCTGTCTACTCTCTCTATACCTATTCTTCTTCTATCTTCCTCTTGTTGACTTTTCAACACAAGCAGAAAATCCCTGACCCTTAAGTTTTTCTCAGGTTATTAATATGTGTTCCTGGCCTGTGGCACCAACCTTTGCTACATATACACCTTTTCCATTTTTTTTCATGACCACTAATGCTCTGCATAGCCACAGGAGCTTCCCTTTATCTACTAAATAAGAAGCCTTCCAGGTAGCCCTTCTGCTCTGGGTTGTTCTGCAGTCACACACATCCTCCACAGTGTGTAAGTCAGAGGCATGGACATGGAGCAGGCCAACCTCCCTTCAGTCTTTTGTGGATATGAAGGCAGTAACCTACCTGGTACTTTGATAACCTCTTCTTTGTCCCAGAAGTTGAAAATGCCTATGTGGATATTTTTCCTTGCTTAATACAAGGTACATAAAACCTTTCCTAAAGACATCCACAAAAAACTTCCAAGGCCTCCATCTTTAAAGCATATTTCCTGATTGTTTTGATTGCTGGGCAGAGGAGATACTGAAATTTCTCTCAGGGACCTGTATTAAGCAATTATCCTATATATTCTTTTCAATAGAAGACTCTGGAAATTTTAACATTTCTGGAAATTTTGATTAGTTTTCCCTCTAATCCCATTTACATACGTCTGTACATACTATAAACAGATACGCTGAAAATGAGTTATAAGTTAAAACTTATCTCATGTATAAGAAATACATATATCATGTATATGTGAACATGCATGTTTATGTATATATACTCATTCATGTAAACTCTCCCTTACTCCTGCCTCCCAGTCAACTTTTGGAATTCATGAAGTTTGGGGAAAGCCCTACTTAAGGGATGACATAATGACCTTTCCTTTTAAGCATTTTAACATCTCAATAACTCAGTGAATGTGTAAAACTACAAAAATAAAAAAGGTTTTCTGGGGATGGTGAGAATAGGGAGGGGAATAGTAAGCAGAGGATATTGAAGAAGGTGCAAGCAAAATGATGCAAAGAGTTCCTGGGGCAAAAGAAGACCAGTGGGGTTGAGGAGACTGTAATGACTTAGAGGGTAGCATGGCATAGATCTAAGGGCAGCAGGTAATGAATGGTTGGGGGCAGGGAAGGGGTGTGTGTGTGTGTGTGTGTGTGTGTGTGTGTGTGTGTGTGTGTGTGTGTGTGTGTAGGTATTAGAAAGAGCAATCCCTTTCCCTAGTGCTGGCACTCTGTTCTCTTTTGCAAAGACAGCAGTGCTGGAGCTAATGCAAATGGAGAAAATGCAGTTTCTGGTAAGTGTTCCCTAATAAATAACATCAAGTCTTCTTCCCTATCAGACAGTGACATCCCGCATTTCTCTTCCCTATGCACCAGCCCAAGACATTTAATGATGTGGTGCTCCTTAGGGGATGTGATGTCCATGCTAAATATCTCCACTTTCACAAAATGGTGGGAACAGCTTTCAGCTGGTCTCAAATCATTTCTTACCTCTAGAAAGAAACAGACAAAAAAGTAATTAAAATATATACAGTATATATATTCCTTTATTATTTATGTTTATTATTTTTTTTAATTTAGTGGGGAATCTTCCCTTTTTCTTTCCCATGCAGAAATCCATCCATTGCAAATTCTTAGTCGCTGGAGGATTTCATTAACTGAATGAAGTAAAAATAATCAATTTCAGATGTTCCCAGTGTTTGTGGTAATGGTCTCTCTAACAATTCTGATTAGCCGTGTGAGATGGAATTTTTCTTTTAAATTACAGCCCGTTGACATTAAATATGGGCAAACTTTGAGTGTCTCTGTGTGTGTGTGTGTGTGTGTGTGTGTGTGTGTAGAGGGGGATGGTAGGAAGCCTTCCATTCATTCTTGTCCTTTCCCTTCACTTTTTATTGCTTATTTCATCAATTATGTTATCTACACTAACCCTTTCCTTCCTTCCATCACATTTCTGAAAGGGAAGACTAGCCCTGGATCCTAACCTCTGCACCTGGAGCATTTCTGGAAATGTATATATGACTAGTAGACTATATGTACGTATGTATATATTTTAAGTGGATGGGGGCAAAGGTAATAGATTGATCGAATCTTCATTTATATCTATAGGAACTAATCATGCATTTGAAAAAGTGTGTCTCTGTGTGTGTGTGTGTGTGTGTGTGTGTGTGTGTGTGTGTATTTTTCTACTGGATCTGAATTGGTCATATCTATTAGCTTACTATCTTTGCCAACCCAACTGGGATCTCATCAGAAAGTGCTGGCTGGCCCATATGCCCTACCTTTTCTTTCTTCCCTAGACCCCATGTACTTCCAAAGAATGAATAAATTAGTCTGGGGAGAGTCCACAGTGGATTTTCCATTATTAATCTGTTTCTTTTTATTTATTTTTCATGCATTTTTTTCTTGCTGTGGCTGCTTTCCCCCTTCTCTTTTCTCTTTTTTTTTGACAAGAGTGTATGCATCCTTCTATAGACCCACGAGGATTCACTCATTGTGAATGGGTGTAAATCTATAGCTTGTGTACATTTGAGAGAGAGAGAGAGAGAGAGAGAGAGAGAGAGAGAGAGAGAGAGAGAGAGAGAGAGAGAGAGAGAGAGAGAGAGAGAGAGAGAGAGAGAGAGAGAGAGCGCCGGACTAACCGCCCATGTGTGGTGTGTCTCTGTGTATTGTTTGTACTTTTTTCCTTTGATGAGCTGTCATCTGTGGACACTGCATGGGGATTTGATCGCAGTGATCTCTCGACCCTGTGGAAGACATTAAACACCGTCCCAGACCCTTTGCTCTGCCTTTCTCTCTGAACCTTTCACTCTCCTTTAATGAGAATTTCTCCTAATTATTTCAGTGGCTGCAGCAGAGGGACTGCAGTGTACTTAGATCTTGATACTGGGACGTGACTGTTATGCTGATAAAGGCAAGAGATCAATAATTTAGGCCTCAGCTTTAATGGCAGAGCTGAGAGCTTAAGTATCTGCATTCAGGTTGAGTCTTAGAGGTTCTCTGAGTAGTAATGCTTTCCACAGTATTTTTCCCCTTTTCTTCTTATACTTCCATTAGAGTGTAACCCCCTTTATCATCCTAATTATATTTATTAAAATGGCCTTGCTTCATAAAAATGTACATATGAGCTGTGGTGTGAATATCCACATGTATGCAATTGTACACATAGATTTCTGTGCCTGCTCTTATTAAGAGAGGGTTCTTAGCTACATTGAATTTGTGTGTTTGAATTTCAGCTGGCAAATATGTAGCTACTTCAAAGGAAAACTAAAATAAAATTTAAAAGTCATTTTTATGTTTTCCTTTTTATTCTCCCCGTTTTTCCTCCATTTGAAAGCTACAATTGGATTCACCTTAATGGGTAAGTGTAAGATTTAAATATGGGTGTGCCCATATATGTAATCAAAACAAAGCTAGGGCTAATCTGCATATGGCCCTAATGACATCTGGAGGTTACAGACTGGAAGGGATAGGTCCTGGGGCACTGCAAGTGATATACTCCTTAGTTGGGGTCAGGTTGAAGACATAGCTGGGTAGAAATCAAAACTGAAAACAAGAGTCTAGGGTTTGATACCATTAGTTTGTCATCAATTTATTAAGTGCCTGCTATGTGTGAGTACCTATAATTTATTTATTAAGTTCCTACTAGGTGAGAATAAGTATGCAAAGAAAAATGGGTTCAAATTTTGATTTTGAAGAATACTAGCTCAGTAACCAGGGAGAAAGTCCTTAATCTCTTGGTGTACCAGACCACTCTCTGTGGCTATATAAATGAGTTGTCTATATCACCTACATTCATGATGGAATTATACTGGAAGTTCCATTCATTTATTAAAGCACAGATCTGTGCCTTGATCATGCCTAGGAAATAATTTTTACCCTTAAAATGTTCACATTCTAAGGGGAAAGGTGAGGATTCAATGTGTGTATTCAAGTAATAGAATTCTCTGTTCCTATCTTTGACTCTATCTCTGTCTCTATCTCTGTCTCTCCCCCCACCCCACACACACATTTTATTCATTCAAACCACAAACATCATTTACAACATTATAAGGTGCTCCAGTGCCACCAGTCCTTCAAAGACCAAACTAGCCACAGGGAATCAAGGAGAACACTTTGCCAAAATAAGCAACCTCAATTTTCAATCTCAAGGAGTCTCAGTTTCTCCCATCCACCTTTCTCCTTCTAGTCCCTTAGACTTAAGGATTTAAATCACTTAATTTCAGAAAAGCAATAAACATTTTAATATTTGTGACTTAAACAAGGGCATATAGAGGATGACAAAATATACCAGAAAACATGATTAACTAGGAAGAAATAAGAGAGGTTAAAGGCTATATACATATATATATATATGTATATATATATATAATATATATATATATATACATTTATACTAAAGACTATATGGAAACATCTCTCTACATGTGTCATTAATTTCTTTTTAAACAATTTTTCACAATGATTTTAAACTATAGTTATATATGATAGCATATACATCATCCTATGCCTGCAATCCTCCATTTCTCTCTTGATGGAGGAGAATAAATATTATTCACAATTTATAAACCATAGTAAGTAGACTTAGAGTCAGGAAGATATGGACACATACTAGATATGTGATCACATAAAAGTAATTTAAGCATTTGGTGGTCCCCAGATTACATTAAGATTATAATTTGCATAGCAAAGATGTTTCCACAGTGATAGTTCATATAGATGAACTTACATGTCCAGACCCAAGCAAAACTCTAAAATATAGATCATTTAAAATCATAAATAATTCTAATGATAAGATATCCTTAAGTTCAGTGAAGTCAAACTCAAATAGAAATGGATTCCTGCTACCCATATTAATTTAAAAAAAATCACAAAATAACATTTTGCTGCACTATATTTTCATTTATTTTGTGATATGTTTCTCAATACATTTTTAATTTGAAGTGTCTCACATCTGTGAACTTTGCAAAGGAATTTGGGGAGGTGTTCTGTTTGAAGTCAAACTTTGTTCTTTATAATTTCACAATTTTAAGTTTCTCTTATTTTATGACATTTGTTCTTTCCAGCTTCATTTTTTACTTCAGTGTTTTCATTCTTTTTCCTGATTGTTTTTTTTTTTTTTTGCAAGGCAATGGGGTTAAGTGGCTTGCCCAAGGCCACACAGCTAGGTAATTATTAAGTGTCTGAGGCCGGATTTGAACTCAGGTACTCCTAACTCCAGGGCCGGTGCTCTATCCACTGTGCCACCTAGCCACCCTTTTCCTGACTCTTCTTACTTCATTTTGCATCAGTTCATATAAGCCTTTTGTTGGTTCTCTGAATTCATCATATGCATCATTTTATAGCCCAGTTATATTTTATTCAGTCATAGTTTATTTAGTTATTCCTCAATGGAGGTTTCAAGTTCTTTGCTACTTTAAAAAAAGTTGTTATAAATATTTTAGCATATGTGGGCCCCTTCATATTTGAGGTAGATGCTTCCATATATACCTGGCAGTAAAGTTTTGGGATCAATCACTATCTGAATTTTAGTTCTCAATGTTCTGAATGTTCACTTAATTCTAAGTCACTTTCAAGAATGGTTGTGCAGTCTATTATCTTTTGGGGCAAAGAATAGTATGGTATACTTATATACTAAAGATTTTGTGACACTTTATAGAAGATACACATAAAACAAGATTCCTGCTTGTAATCTGGGTTATTATAAGCTATAATGCTCTCTGATGACCAAAACCAATTCCTTTGGCAGTGAAAGAAAATAGTTTTGCACTTTTGCCCCTCTCATTTGGAAAATTACATTTTTGATTAGCAAAGCTGTTGCCCTAAGTCACATGACTAGTTGAGATCATGATCCACTGGCCTGAGCTTAAAGTGAACAGCCTTTATAATGAATAACTTGGATGCCCTTATCCATTTGGGGGCACCTTGGAAAAGGGATGCTGGCATACATTAATGAACTAGGACTTTTTACAAAGTTGGCTTTTTAGATTCTGCACAGAGAAGACAAAATGGGAAGTAAGTACATCTAAAACCATGCCATTGGCTATTAGGAACTCATAATATCTTCTAATTGGAAGAGCCTTTAACAGTTGTCCAATCCAGCTTCTCTATAATATCCCTGGTGTGATCATCTAGCTTCCACTTCAGTAACTCCAGTGATGGAGAGCAATATTGGTAGAGCCCCTACTGTTCACCTGTAAGCAACTCAAAGGGTCAGGAAGTTCTTTCTTATGCTGACAATCAGTCATTCAACAAGGGACAAACATTTGTTAAGGAATAGAAAGTCCAGACCAAAAAATCTATGCTTGTCTAGGGCAGCTAGGTGGTGCAGTGGATGGCCCTGGAGTCAGGAGGACCTCAGACGTTTAATAATTACCTAGCTGTGTGACCTTGGGCAAGTCACTTAACCCCAGTGCCTTGAGAAAACCAATAAAATAAATAAATTAAAAATAAAACTATGCTTGTCTTTAAGACTTCTTACTTCCTCTTCTACTTCATAGACCTTCAAGCATTTGAAAAGAACTGCCATGTTATCACAGATCTTTTAGGTCTGCTCTTCTCCAGTTTAAACTACCATAGTTCCTTTTGTTTATATTTACCTCTATATGATGTCAATGACAAAAGTGTTGATTTCTTTCCATTTAAATTTTCTCCTGCCAAGTGATCCACCTAGTGCAAGAGAAGATGGGAGACTGTGTAGGGAGATAATGGGACTTGGAATAAAAACCTGTGGGCTCCAATTCTGGCTCAGCCTCTTACATGCCCCCATGATTTAAGTCATTTAACTCTCAGAGCTTCATTTTTCTTCTTTGTTGAATGAGGGGATGGATTAGGTGAACTTAAAGGGTCTTTCCAGCTTTGACATTCTGTGGTTCTGTGAATGCTAACAAGAAGACAAATACAAACTGATCAGTGACTTTCTACATCGCCTAACCTACTCCTCCTGGTGCTCAGGTAGTAAAAATTGGAAGGATTGTTTTATTAACCCCAGGGAGCAAAAGGCAGAAAGCAAATAGACAGCCACAGGGTTGGAAAACTAATTAGGTGTTTTAAAGGAAAAAAACCCCACAAACTTTTGATGATTTAAATCGATGTCAAGGTAGGGTTAATTCTAGCTGCCTCCTGGAGACATTCAAAGGCATAGTACAGCTGATTGTTCATGAGAAAGGGACAAAGTAGTGTAAATCCAGACTAACCTTGGAATTCCAGGACAATATGTTTAAAAGAAATGAAACCTAAATTGCAATAAAAACCTTACTCACCCTGACTTAATTAGTCTTGGACTATTGAGCTAGATTGCAGTTTACATAAAGAAATTTATCTTACAAGGGTAGGATTTGCTGATTGGATTGATAGTGAAAACAGAATTTCATTCATTCATTCAATAAATATTTCCTGAACTTCTATTGTGGGGAGTAATGTTGTGTAGTGAAAGAATGCTGCTTGTGGTATCAGGAGACTAATATCTGATTTCTGAATAGGTCACTTTAGGCAGATCATTCAACTCTCTGGGCCTTAAGTTTCTCAGTTCTAAAATGAGAGGATTGGATTGGATAATATCTTAAGATCCCTTCCAAATTCTGTACTAGGGATCAAAATCTTTTTAAGTTCATCTACACTTTGGCTCTCAATGAACTTTCCTATGTTTCTTAATCTCTATGAAGAAAAAGAAGTACTGGAGTCTATCATGCACAAGAAGATTAGAAAACAGGATACATTTTTACATTTTCATAAAATCAATTCACATAGTTTTATGAATAATGAATTGGTCAAGATGTTTTCTAAATTTCCTTCCATGGCCCATATCATTACTTAGCGATCATATTGCCCAACTTCTTATTTTACAATAAAAGGATTGCAGTCCCTCAATAATTGAGGCCACTCAAGTGGCATATATAAGCTTTTGTGGCATCCTTAGCCCCCATTCTTGTGACTTTGCCCATTAAAGCTTTCTTAGCATTACCCAACCATCGATGGGTTCTACTTGGAATTTTTTAAAGAGCAAAGAAGTTACCAGATCCAGTCCTATCCCTCTGGTCAGATAAAGACTTTCCCTTTCCTAATAGAAACTGGGTTTGGGACTAGGCCAACTAATCTGATTACTGTCTTTTCATCCAATTTAAATTCTTAGAAATACTTCTCATACAGTATATATCAACAATCAGAGTCATTAACTGCAATGCAAATGAAACTGGAAGTAGAAAGTTTCTTCCTCTACTCTTCACCTCAGATCCTCCTGGTCTTCTAAAATTGATAGATTAGGGATGACAGCCTCATAGAGTAGCCAATGCAACTGATGGTGATGCTCATGTTATTTCTTTCATTCATCTACTCCAGAATGTCAGCTTGGCTCATTTTCAAGATTTGAGAATGGGTTATGTGGTCTAGATAGCATCTCAGTCACAGATACTAGTGAAAACATATAATAACCAAAAAAAGGAGGATAAAAAGAAAGCTAGCAGAGGAGATTGGGAAAACTGGAACTCTCCCTCTAATTTTGATATGTTTGAGAATAAAGAACATAAAGACTTGTAAAGCAGGGACACAATTCTTGAACCATATTAAAAAGAAGCATCGGCATTTATTTGTTTTTATTTTTAACCACAGATTTCCTTTCAATTGTAGGAAATCCAGATATAAAGTCCAGTCAGCTCATTTTATAGATAAGGAAACTGAAATCAAGATTAATGAAATCACTTGGTCAAGGTTGTGCAGGTTTTTGTGGCCCATCCACCATTAAAATTAGTGACTTTGACTGAGGAAGACTTGGCCTCAAACCCTTCCTTAGATGCATAGTAGCTATATGTCTCTGAGTTACTCACTCCCCAACCTCATTTCCCCCACCTTTAAAATGAAGGGGTTGGACCCAGTCTCCAAGCTCTCTTTCCATTTTAAATCTTTGTTCTTATAACCTATTTCTGGTAATGTCTGATAAGCAGCAGCTGTGGCATCTGACTGGGTTTAAACATCATTTTTCATGAGACTACAACAACAATAATAATGGAGAGAGATAGAATGGCCTGGGTTGAAGTTCCTTTTACATGTATTCAGATTTCTTTCCAGCTGTTTAAGTGGAAAGCATCTAGAAGCTAGACATATCAAAATATTATTGGGGCTTCCTCAAGCTCACACCTACTGACTGTTTTTTGTTATTTTGGGCTTTGTAAAAAAGTATATGAATAAAAATGCCAGGAAGATCACAATAATGCTTTGCCTCTCCCTGTTTTGTGAGGATACAATGAACCATAACAGCTATCTTCACTCTAATCTATGAGCTTACTTTTTAAAAAAAATAAAAATATTAAGAAGAGGAGAGGGAAAAATCCTCAGAAATTAGTACTTTTTTGAGTTTGAAAGGCAGGCTACACCAATCTTCCCTATCATTTGTGTGGAATAGGCAAAATAGGGAAGTTTCCATTCTTATGATGGGTTAGATTGCTCCAAAGTGGTCCATACACAGTGGTCCATACAGAGGCCTCTCAAGCTCCAGGAGCTTCTTGATAGTGAAGTATGATTTTGGGGGGAAGACAAAGGAATGGAAAGTGATTCCCTGGCACTTATGACATGGCACAAAGGACACTCTTTATTTGCCCAGAACCTCCTGGCATGTTCCTCTCATGTGCCCTTGAAATGGCAAAAGAAATATTTGTCCTTGGATAATTAATCTTAAATCTCTTTCCCATGACCAGTCATACAGAATGCTTTTCTTTTTCATGTTTAGAATTGAAAGACTATCTCTCTCACACACAGAAAATAACACCAACTCATATTACCTTTCCAGCAATATGTTGAGATTTTCTGACGGGCCAAAAGCATCAATTAAATACTCTAGTTATTCTGACTATGTTTTCAGGGCTTCCTGCTGGCACATTGATTCCTTGGAGACATGAATTGCCCTTCTCCTAGCTCCCTGCATTATTATTACTGTTGTTGTTGTAGTTTCATGAAAAATGCTGCTTTGAGCTCAGGCAGATACCACAGCTGTTGCTTATCAGACATTACCAGAAATAGAGAGGGCTTATCTCAGTAAGTATAAAAATCTCTACACCCTACAAATTAGAATCACCCCCTAGTACTTCCTCGGTTGGAAGAAATTGAAAATGATCTCCATGCCTTTGGTGGTGATAAAGCCATAGAATGCCTTTATGTTATTCCAGATCCCTTCTACCCTTTGTCCTCCCTCCCACTGCCCCCAGCCCTTTTGTAGTCTCTTAGATGGACTGAACTGCTCTTTTATTATTATAATAATATGGCTCCTCCTTCCAAGGAAGCCAGAACATCATGATAGACTCATCACTGATGATACAAATGGTACCAGATTCAATACTAGCTCTGGCATCAGAAGCCTTGGATTAGCATCTTATGTTCTGTTTGACCTTGGGTAAGTTACCTCACCTCTCTGGGGACTGGATTCTTCATCCCTAAAATGAGAGTTTGGGGGCTAGATGATTTCCAAGGTTTTCCTTAACTCTTCATTTGGCAAAGTGAATTATTGTAACATCAGGATTTGGGCCCTGAGTGGACTTTAGAGACAATGTTGTGTTTCTTGTTATTTTGTAAGTTGAGTGTAATACAGGGACTCAGAAAGGGTTAGTGTTTATTAGGAGCTAATCTTAATAATAATGGGACTTGACGCAAGGATGTTTTCATTTCTTCTTTGTAACCCTAAGCGTCTGCTACACTGTTCCTGGCAAGTAACAGACCTTTAATAAATTCTCAGTGAATTGAATTTATATAAAGCTTTTGGAAGTGTACAAGATGTTTTAGAAACGCTCTCTCATTTTATTTACCCCAACCTTGTGAGGGAATCTTTATCTATTTTATAATTGACCAACTTAAGGCTGAGATAGGCTAAAGTCTTGCCCCTGGTCACATACTTTAGCGAGGTAAGATTCAACCTCAGGTCTTTTTGACTCTCAGACCTACCCTCTTCTCAACTATGATTGGTCTTTTGAATCCACCATATTCCATAGGATCATAGATTGAGAGCAGAAGTTTGCTTAAAGGTCTTCAAGTCCAACCCTTTCATTTCATAGGTGAGTAAAATGAGAATTTAGACAGATGGAGTAGACCAATGTACTCAGGTAAAAAGTAGAGATGTTGACTAAGGCTTTGGACCTGGAAGTGTGGGGTCAGCTGGCACTTATAATCAAGTGAATGCTATGCATTCCACACTGCTATTTCTTTGATCTCTGTTGAACTTGTTCACCAATTTCCTGTCCTTTGCCTGTATCGGAGATCAAGAGTGGGTACCAAGCTATCCTGTTGTAGTGTAACACTATACTGTTGCTAGACTTGTCAGTTTGTATCTCGCTTGGCTCCCCCCGAAGGTTCCCCCCCCCCCCTTCCTTGCCCCTCTCTGACAGGAATCGGGTTGAGGTGAGAAGCAGAGCCCGCGGAGACAGCGTCAAGGATGATTAGGCTTGCCGAGTGCCACAAGAACTCTACTCTGCTCCAATGGAGTGGCTGGGGAGATGGGAAGATGGAGAGATGAGAGGAGAAGTGGTCAAGAACCCAGGCAGCTGGAGAGGAGAGACTTGATTGGATAGATTAGCCCTCACCACCCATTGACCCTACCTATTTGGCACATGCAGGTTCCTCTTACACATTAAGAACTCTTGGGGGACATCATGAAAATTCAGCAGTGAGTTTTATACTGTCAAGCCAGGGTTTTTAGGATCCTTCTACGTTGCTAAAAGGTAATAATAATATCATCCAGGCACAGTCCCCTTACTGAGAATAATAGGTACTTATGCTAGGTTTCAGATCTTTCTTGAAAACGTAACATATATGGAATGTCAGAGATAGAAAAGGCCTCTATGGTCATGTGGTTCAATCTCTTCATTTAACATAATAGAGGAGGAGAGTGAATTCCAGACAAGGGGAATGGTTTTCTCTCTATCATTCAGTAGATCCAAAATGAGCTATCAGAGCTCTTGATTCCCACTCTGGTAATTTTTTTTTAATCTCCAAAAAAAAAAAGATTTATCATGAGAAATAATAGGATTAAAATGGAGTTATGCCAGTAAAGAATTTTTGCAAGAATCAAGTGTTTTGCTTTAGTATTTTCCCCCTCTCCCTTGCTAGTTGCTCATACTTTTCAGGTAATTAACCAACTTTCTTAATTTGGATTTCTAAAAAAACTTGGAAAAAAAAGGAGAAACACATAGCACAGGATGATATATCCAAGGCCCTCAAAAAGATAACAAAGACATAGCATTTGTTTAAAAAGGTAGATTAGACCTAACTCAATGCAGTAGAAGGGTTTCTAATTAGGAACACTATCTTTCTGAGTTCAAATCTGGCTTCAGACAATGATTAGATTTGTGACTCTGGACAAGTCACTTCACCACTGTTTCTGTTAGCTTCCTCATCTGTAAAAATGAACTGGAGAAGGAAATGTCAAACTACTCCAGTATCTTTGCCAAGAAACCCCCATAAAGGTGTCATAAAATGTCAAATACAATTGAAAGGACCTAAAAACAACCACAGAGAAACTTGTGTACAATAAATTAACAAGCATTTATTAAATGCCTCTTAAAAGTAAGACACCATGCTAGGGGTTAGAGATAGAAACACATAGACTTTGCTTTCATGGAACTTCCATTTTATTGGTGGTAGAGAGTAAGAATACTACATATATATATATCTATATATCTATATATCTATATATTCACAAATAAATATAGGATAAATGCAAAATAGATATGGCCTAACTTCCTGCTAATCTCTGCAGTCTTAAAGTAGATAGATTTAATCTTTTGATTGCACATACTTGGTCTTTTAGCTTTCTGTCTTGGATTGTTCTTCTCTTGAACAGTCTTTGTTCCATCGACCTTTGTTTTTGTAATTCTTTAATTTCTTTGAATTATTGTCTTTTATAAAAAAGCTTGAATCTCCTCTGTTGACTTTGGCCTACTTTTTGAGGGGCAACTTTTTGTGCCTCTGTAACATCTCCTGTCCTATTTTTGTTTTTTTTTTTTTGGCCTCAGAAACCTCCACAAGGAATATGGTTGTCTCTGCTTTCAGAAAATTCAATATTTATTAAACTGAACTAAGAGTGATTAGTTAGGATTTTGCCTTTGAATTCACAGGAAGATTTGCTAATGTACAAAAGGATTTGTTAGTAGATCCCTATAGTTATAATAGATGGTATGTATTATATAACAGAGAAGTTTTCTAATATTTGGCTAATAATATAAATATTTTATTTAGCAACAGAGAGCCTAACCTATGTATACAATAATTTATACAATAATAGAGAAGTCAGAGGGATTTTCTATTGTATTTCCATAGTTGTTTTCAGATCATTATCCACTTACAAATCATGCTTAGGGTCAAGAGTCATAAGGCAATAAAGCTCAAACCTCAGCCCAGTGTAAGGCGTGAGAGAGTGGAACTATCATATCTCAGAAGCCTTTTTATCCCTTCTACCAGTTTCAGTGTCCCCTCTCCCTACCTCCATATTTCCATTCTTCTTCCCTTATTGTGATCTCGTGACTTTGGACAGACCTAAAACATCTTGTTCCTACATAAAAGTTGATGATCTTGAATGTGAATAAATGGAGAAATAGAATTCAATTTACAGAAATATCATTTCCCTACAACTTTTCAGAAATACTATGGAAAGACAATCAGTCCCAAAGAGGGCTTCCTTGTGGAGTCCCTGCTGCATTGTCCAGCTGAGGTTTGGCTGAGGAAGATAGCAATTCCCGGCACCCCCCCTCCCATCCTATTCTTCTTGCACAGAATGAGCAGACCTCCAACTTCTGTTGTGCCAGGCTTGTGTCTGGAGGCCTGCCCTTTCATTGGTGGCTCAGCCCCACCTCGAGAGACAGCGTCCTTCCTCTCTGGTGCCCGATATCGAGCCAGCGAATGAGTAATTGGGACTCGCCAAAGTGTTTAAACACCAGAATTGAAATTAATGTCCCCTCATTGCTGGCGATGCTGACAATACATTACGGCAAACACCTTCCCAAAGTGAAATGAATGTTTGTTTATCCTCATGAAAAATACATCAAAACATGTTGGTGGGAGAAGCTCTAATGAGGGAAGGGGCTGAGCTCTCTGTTAATTCTGGGCCAACAGTTAACCGAGGTGACGGCGGCTCGTGGGGTGATTTTTTTTTTAAAGCATAACCTGTCCACAGCTGTGTATCTAGGACATTAATATGGGTTTAATGAAAACTCCAGTTGATCTGTCCAAAGATATTGATGAGCATTGCCCGGCCATATTAATCATCTGCTTGAGGGAGGAAATGAAGGGAATGGGTGAGCAGGTTTCTGTCAGATGCCAATCCAGACTAAGAGATGTGGGGTTTAGGGTGTTGTGTGTATATGTGTGTGTCCAATAAACCCTCCAACTGCTCTCTCTGTTTCTGGCTGGGGGTGGGGAGGTCAAATCAGAAGGATTGAATGGGACCTTCATCAGTAAGAAGGAGTGCAAAGGAAATTCTGGGACAGTATTTAACATGAAATCACTAAGCTTCTGCCAATAAATCCATTACTGTTAATTATATTGGGACGGCTAACGATCCACTAACAATATCCTTTCATTGATTTTCATTCGAGGTGAATCGATGTTATAGCTTTAATCTGTTTGGATTCCCCTCCTTCCCACCCCCCCCACTTTCATTTTTTTAACCCTCCCCAAGTCTCCCCACCCCCGTACCCCCATCCCTTCCCTTTTGCTCCTGCAGTAATGTATTTCTTCTCTCTCTGGTGATACAGTTCTCTCCCTAAGTGCCAAATGTTTCTTGATAGGAACAAGCTACATTTCTTTATGGCTTATGGCAAACTGCCTTGATTACTTCTACTGTTGTACCCATTATGTGAATTAAATATGTATTCAGTTGCATGCTGCTTGTGGTGTTATTGCAGGGTGACATATGGTACTGACTCAATTAGAGTGAAACTAGCATTAGATAACCCTTCTGATTACATGCATCCTGACCTGCTGCTCGGCCTCCTTACTGCTACTCCCCAGTTGTCTGCAGGCCGCGGGTTTTCATTATCGGTTATCATTTCTTCCACACCGGATGTGGGCTCCGGGTGACTGAGGGAGGGGTGTGGGTCTCAGAGAAAGAAGGCATACAAGGAGGGAGACAGACAGACACAAACCATGAGTTCATGGCAGAGAGAGCTTACATTGGGAGTAGGTTTGAGTTCCAAATTAGTCTTAAAATTCATTTTTTTGAAACTTGTGTCTAGTGGAAGGGCATTTCAGAGGGATCCTTCTGGGCTGGAGATGGTCCAGAAGACCAAGGAAAAAGCCTGGATATGACTAGATGTTGTATCTGTGGTGTGTAGTACTTTACTTTTAAGATAATTCATTGAAAAAGAAAGTTTTCTTGATGGTGATATGATAATTTTAATAATAATAGCAATAATTATAATACTAAAATAATAGTAATGCTTATACTTATCATAATTCGTTCTCATATACTACTCAGCTCTTCAAAACCAGGCTGAGGTAGATAGATAGATAGATACATACATACATACATACATACATAGACTAGAATTTTTATTCTCAGGTATACTAGATAAAACACTGGACTTGGCATTAGGAAGACCTGAATTCAAATTATTCCTCTGACATTTATTAGCTCTATGACCCTGGATAAGTCATTTTCTCCCTCTCAATCTCAGTTTCTCCCATCTGTAAAATGAGGCTGTTGAGGTAGATGGTCTTCAATATTCCCTATCTCTGATACTCTGGTACTCATTTTCAGATTAAGAAACTGAAACAGGGATTGTGACTTATCCAGAAGCATAAAACTAATTAATAGTAAAGATACAGCTAGGGTAAGGCTTCCAATGTGTAGGTCTTGAGAGAGAGAGAGAGAGAGAGAGAGAGAGAGAGAGAGAGAGAGAGAGAGAGAGAGAATGAATGTGAGTATTATATATAGGTATTTATGTGTATAGAGTTGAATATCAGAGGTAAAAAGTCACAGTGTTTGGAGAAGAGGGTTGAGAAATATCTTGTATTCAGCAATAGGCATGAAAGTCTTCTGACATTCCTAGTTATCTTTATTGTACCTTCTCCTCCTCATCATTCCAGTAGGCCAATAAGAGCTGAGGCTAAAAGCATAGTTTAGACCAAAAAGACTCCCTCAGGGTAGAAAAAGAACAAGGGCTGAGGGTGTTAGAGCTGAATGTAGTTAGAAGTTGGGACAGGAGATAGTGCCCCAAGATGAGTTGGGTTAGTTCTTTGCTGTCAAGCCCATTCTTTTCTGTGTCCCTGATCTATAGCACCACTATGCCAATAAGCATTTGACTTCTGTAGATGTGTATTAAGGACTCATTGGGTGCTTTTCTGTCAAGTTCTGAAGAATACGAAAATAACTTTTAAAATGGTCATTAAGCACAGGGTTTTTTTAATATAGTCTTGCTGACTAGAAAGAAGGTTGACATCATGAGGCAGTATGTGATTGTGTCAACATGTGGGACAGATTGTATGTATGCTAGAAGCTTGGAAAATGAAAATATTTGTGTGTCTGGATGGCTACAAAATGTAGGAAGAGCTGGACTAGCTGAATAATGTGCACCCTTCTAACTTTTGCTACTTTATGACTCTAAAGAATGAAGGTTTGCTTTAAAAGGAGGGTATAGTGGAGGTGATAGTTGTAGATACCTGATCCTTTCCTCTAGCTCACCTGGGGACCCACCTAATACCTAGAGACAGGAATATAGTTATTTTCAAAGGATATTTTCTGAAGGATCTGAGGACTGTAATGGCATAGAATAGACTGCATTCAAGAAAATAGCTTCTTTCTGTTGTTGTCTAGTGATCGAAACCCAGCCTTAAATAATTCCCAGGTCAAAGGCTAGAAAGCAGGAGGTAGCCAGGGACAAGACAAGTCAAACAAATCAAGGCAAGAAGCATTTGTTATGTGCCTACTGTCTGCCAACCACTGTGCTGAGCAGAGATGTCACTTCAATGTACCCCTGCTGTTAAATATTCCTGGTTTTAGAGAAAGAAAGAAGTGAGAAAGCAACTTATTATTATGCTTGGAATGGACACTATTCTCTCTATGTCATTGCTTTACAGGCTTCTTGCCTAATTGAGAACTGATATTAATAATTAATAATAATACTATTTAATATCTATTGCCTTCAGGTCTAAGCTAAATCTTGCATTTTGCAGAAAACTTTTCATAATTCCCTCTTGATTCAAGTGACTTCCACTGGTTATTTTATATGTATGTGTATTTTTATATATTCACACACATACACACACATATCCATAGTCTCTATCTTTTTTTTCGTATGTACTTGTTTGCATTTTTGTCTTGGTCCCTCAAACTGAGTGCCTTGAGATCAGGGACTCTCTTTTGCTTCCGTTTGTATCTCCAGTACTTAGCAAAGAGCTAGGCACATAACAGACATTTGACAAAAAAAGTTTTGTGACTGATAAAATACTTTAGTGTATAGAATATCACATAATTTTCACAACCAAGTGAAGTAACTTTTAACCCCACTTGATGAATGAGGAGAGATTAGTAGGTGATTTGCAGTGACACAAAACAAGAAGTAAGGTTATAGAACACCTTGCTAATTATTCTATTTGTAGGTACATGGATGACAAGTTGGCAAAATTGTATCATGGAATTTGAGGGGGGACATGGGTATAGTTTCAGGTTTTGTTGAATGACCAGGTCCAAAAAGTGGGTTAACACTCCATCACAATGTCCCAGTGATCTGTATGCTTGGTCCCATGCTATTTAACATTTTTATCAGTGACTTGGATGAAAACTTAGGTGACAATATTGGGGAATCAAAAGATTGCTTCAACTTTGGGTTCTGCTCCTTAAAACCATGGGACTTTGGGTGAGCTCACTCAGTTTTCTGACCTAAAAATGGAGTTTGAGCTATATTATGACTAGGGATCTTTCCAACCATTGCTTTGTAAGACTATAAATGTGCTTACCAAATCTATAGACATCACAAAACCATGAGAGACAGATCACACATTGGGGTATTGAATTGGGATCTATGAAACTTAGTAGCCTAGATCGCTGAATTTAATTTAAGAACATGAAATAGTGACAAATTGGGAAGCCTTAAATTTGGGCAAAAAAGACATTTTTATTATTTTATTTTATTATTTATTTATTTAGGTTTTTGCAAGGTAAATGGGGTTAAGTGGCTTGCCCAAGGACACACAGCTAGGTAATTATTAAATGTCTGAGACTGGATTTGAACCCAGGTACTTCTGACTCCAAGGCCGGTGCTTTATCCACTATGCCACCTAGCCGCCCAAAAAAGATATTTTTTAAAAAGTGTGTGTGTGAAAAGGATTTGAGGGCTTGGGGAAAATGCAAGCTCTACAGTATTCAACAGTTAGGCGAGAAAGCAATTGTCATCTTTGGGTTTGTTACAAAAGAATTTGTTCTTAGGAGGAGGAAGGTGCTCTGTTTTGGTCATGCTACAACCAGAGTCTCCTGTTCAGTTTTGGAAATCACACTTCATAAGAGTTTGATAAGGTGTTGAATGCTCAGGATGGTGAAGTGCCTTTTGTTCAAGGCATTTGAAGATTGGCTAAAAGAATCAGGGAAGTGTAATATGGAGAAGAGATGATCTAGGGAGATGTGAAAGCTAGCTTCCAAGTATTTGAATACCTGTCATGCAGAAGAGAGATTCAGTTTATTCTTCACTTTATTGTGTATGACTCCAAGGGGAAGAGGAGGAACAAAAGGTGAAAGTTGCAGAGAGTCAGATTTTTGCTTGACGGAAAGAAAAGTTACCTAAAAATTAAAGCTCTTTGTAAGAGGATTAGAGCAGTCTTGGAGAGCCAGATGGTTCCCCCTCAACTGGAATCTTGAAGGCTAGATGATGAGTTGTATTTGTGTGTTTGTGTGTGTGTGTGTGTGTGTGTGTGTGTGTCTATGTCTGTGTGTCTGTGTGTTTTCTTCTAAAAGGGGGAGGGAGAGAATACTTTTTCAAATAAAGGTTGGATTAGCTGACTGGGGTCAACTTCTAACTGTCATTCTGTCATTCTATGAAGATATACTTCTAAAACCTTTAAGATGCTTTCATTCTATATGAAGAGTCAAAGCAAGACTTTGGACAATTAAGTATACAAGTATTAAGCATATTTGTAGATTTTATATACATATATAATATATATGGATATATGCTTATATTTATGTATATAGTTAGGTGCTAAGTTGTGTGGCAAGACCTAAGTACTATAGCAGTTTAATAGAAGTGGAAAGACTTTATGATAATAAGACTTAAGTTGAACCCCAAAGTATAAATATAATCAGAGAAGTAGGGGGAATAATTATAGAGCATTCCAAGTGAAATGAATAGTACTATAGAGGTACATAGACAAGAAACATGATAGCCTGGTCATGGGAGAGTGACAAGAGCAACTTGATGAGAGAGAGAGAGAGAGAGAGAGAGAGAGAGAGAGAGAGAGAGAGAGAGAATTGGGGAATAGTGGGGCACCTGAAATTGGCTAGGCATGATGGACCCATTTTAGGAGAAACAATGGAAAATGGATGGAAATGACTTATGGGATCTGATGCTGAGCGAAGGGAGTAGAACCAAGACAACAATGTACACATCAACAACAACATTGTGAGATGAACAACCTTGATGGAAGTAGCTCCTCTCAGCCGTCCAGAGAGCTAGGAAAATTGTATTAGACTGGCCATGGACTAATCCTTATCCAGAGGAAGAAAAACAAAACAAAACACACACACACACACACACACACACACACACACACACAATCACTCACACACACACACCAACCCTTCAGAATCCGATGAACACTTTATAAAAATTATCTCTTATGTATCACTTTTCCTTAATCCTAATTCCTCATACCAAAAATTACTAATCTGTAAACATGCTTATCAAAATATGTATGTAAAATGCTAACCTGATTGTTCACTGCTGAGGGTGAGGTGGGGGGGTAGGTGGGAAGGGAGAGTGGAAGGAAATTTTGTAACTTAAAAATATACATGTGTATATGGATGAAAATAAATAAATAAATTGCAAAAGAAAAATAGAGATAAGAATTTAGATTCATTGTGTTAGGAAACTGAGACACAAAGGGAAAAAAATAAGGATAGAATGGGCCACAAAACAAGACTGTTATTTCTTTGACCTTGAAAATCTTTCAGTAAAGTCTAGATGCCCATCTCTTAGGGTCATCTTAGAGGAGATTGACTTTATTGGATGGAAGAGAAGGTGAGCTGGATAACTTCTGAGATCCCTTTCAAAGTTTTAATACTATTTGATTCCAGGCTACAAGATTTAAAACTTAGGTAAGCTAGAGAAATGATATTATCACATACAAAGAAAGAGAAATTGGGATGGTGAAACTGATTTAAATTGTGAGGTGGAATTTCTTTGGTATTTCCATATTATGAGACTCTATGATATTTCACAATTCTACTGTGAAACTCTTCGTAAGTTCTTTTGTTCCTCACACAACCCACTTTTAACTTGGTTTTCTGCTTGCTGATGAACGATTTTCTTTTTAGATGGGGGAGACTGTTAGGTAAGCAAACAGAAAATGAGCTTGTTGTCATTGCTTCTGGTCATCTAAAGCAATTTGGAAATTAGTGGGGAAAGATATTGCCCAACTTTGATCCCTACCCAAAGATCCCTCAACAAGTTATTAAATGGGGTAAGGTTTTCAGGAGACAAAATAGATCGAGTGCTGGACTTAGAACTCCTTCTGAGTTCAAATACAGTCTCATACACCTATTAGCAGTGTAACCCTGGACATATTACTTAACCATATTTACCTCAGTTTCCTCATTTGTGAAATGAGGTGGAGAAGAAATGCCAAACCTCTCCAGTATCTTTGCTGAGAAAAGCTCAAATAGGGCACCAAAGTATCAGGACACAATTGTGAAAATGACTGAATAACAAATATTTTCTATTTTTGTTTCTGTCATAGCAAACAAGAATAGAGAAATTAAGATATTTAAAATGAAATCACTGGCAAATATAACTAAAATTAATAGAATAATGCTTCCAGAAAGTAGTCATAATAATAATAATAATAATAATAATAATAATAATAATAATGATACCAATAATAATAAAGGCTGAGAACTTAGGAAAGTCAAAAGTCTAGTTCTCTGGAAAATTCATCTATCCAGAATGCCATTTCTTGATGAGTCCAAATAACTGAAGTTCTCCAGTCTGCCTCTTGATCCCTTAGGTTTTTGGTTCTTTCTGACTTTACCATTTTAACCTTCCCCATTGTTTTTCATCAACCCCACCTCCCCATAAAGGTTACACTCCCACAAAAACCACTTGACAGCTGCTTCCTGGTTTCTTATTCTTGAAAAGGTAATTGTAATTTATGAATGACCCTGCACTTTGAAAGGAAGTGTACCATACATATTTGCCTCTGTGTTGTTTTGCTTCATGAGGTGGCAGGTAGAGGGAGTGTGGTACAGGAAATGTCATTACTTTTCTAAGCCATCATGAAAATGAAAAACTAAAGGAAAGGAGTAAGAGGAAGAGAGAGAGAGAGAGAGAGAGAGAGAGAGAGAGAGAGAGAGAGAGAGAGAGAGAGAGAGAGAGAGAGAGGAGTAGAGAGCAGTGGGATCAGTTGCTCCTTTGTCTGAAAGGGAAATACTATGAATATCCCTTTAGGTCTGTCAAATATGTGGTAAGAAGGAAAATTCTTCTCTTTCCCCCCTCCCTCCACCTTTATTTTTTCTCTCTTTGTAGAATAATATAAAATAAAAAAAAAGCCCAGCAGAAAGGGAGCTGTGATGCTGTCGTCTCTGCCTTTGATGTTATTTATTTTCCTCAGTTGCTGCTCTGGAAGCCCAGAGTTGACAGAGCGGTTTTGTAGAATAGAAACATTATAGACTGTTACTGTCAGAGTGTTAAATGTGATGGATAGAGAAATAGAGGAGAAGGAGGGGACTTAATACTGAGAGCCAGGGTGCTCATGGGAAAATAAACCATCCGCATATAAGAAATGAATGAGGTAATGTGGCGGGAGGTAATGGGCTTTCGCAACATGCCGGAACAGAGATGCTTATTACAGGGCGTGCTTAACCCTTGGGATGCTGATTCCCCTATGAGTGATGCAGAGATATTTTGCTTTGGTCCACTGTATGTGGATATGTCTGACTGACTCCCCTTTAGACAATGAAGTAAGCATGGTGGGGGGCAGGAGAGATAGAAATCTGCCTTTAATAATGCTGCATTTGCAATCTGTGTGTATTAGTAAATGCTGGCAGCTCTTCAGTTGTGAGGTGTCATTGTAACTATTTGAGACCAACAATATGCTTTGGTTTCTGGGTTAGGGAGAAGTGGTTGATGTGAGGGTGAGTGAAGGGAATTTGAGGCTCTACTGATATCTCAGCTTAAACTTTACACAGGTGCTTTGGTTATGGAGAACTTATAATAGACCCTCATGAATCCTATGGTACTTTATACTTCAAACAGGGAGTTCCTTATTTTTCTACCCCACTGCCACCCCCATCTAAATACCACTGCTTTGTTGGGAGACCACTCTGGTGGTGGTGGTCAGAAGTGGGTTTTATATGAGTAAGTGAACAGGGAATGGTCAATTATTCCACTGATTAGATCATGTGTACTGAATGGATCCCCAAACATTTAATAGCAGATTTGTATCCACTAGACTTAAGAAAAGTGGAATAGGCAGCAAGGTGAGATGTGATACAGTGACCAGAAATGCAGCCATACCTTTGGACTTAGTTACCCTAGCTCTGGAATGGAATTCTCTCCCACGCTCCTGTGGTGCCATTAGTCAATCATTTAACCAATGAGTATTTCATTAAACATCTAGTATCTTCCAGGCACTGTGCTACTTACTAGGGATGCAATGACAAAAATAAAATGATCCCTGCCCCCTCAGTGAGTTTATATTCTATAGGATGGGATATGTATACATATAACTATAGATGAATTGTAAGTGAGATAAAATTCTGAGGAGAGGTCCCAACATCTAAGGAGATCAAGATGATAAATGAGTCACAAAATGACTAAATCTCATAGTGGGAAGTCAGCTGATGGTTAAATTCTTGATTGTAACATTCATAATTAGGAAACTGGTAAATGCTACAAATCAAAGTTTGATTTATTGGGGTTTTTTGATTATATAAAGAGTGATGAAGAAAATTTTAATTATACAGATGAAATGAAAAACTGTGCTTTACCTACAGTTTTTGAAGACGGGTTATTAAATATTGTACAAAACTCTAGGGCTCAAAGATCATTTAGTTCAATCCCTTAACTGGATACTTTTCACTATACTATCTTGGACAAATCCAGTGACTGTTCCAAAGGCCTCCAGTGAAGGGAAGTCACAGCTTTTTAACATCTCTCCAACACTGCTTTGCCTTTAGAGACAGAACAGAACTGGTTTAATCCTTTTTCACCTTTATGATAACCATTCATATACTTGAAGGTAGTCATCATGTATGTCATTACTCTTTTTGTCTCTAGGCCATTTAGATAGTTCTTTCAACTGATTGGTGAGGAACAGATCATCTTACTGCCTAGTGACTTTCTGGATATGTTCCAGCTAGTCTGTACCCTTCCTAAAATGGGGAACCCAGACAAACATAGCATTCCCTCCAGTTGCCAGGAGCTATTTATTACTGACTTTGTTTTGGATAAATAAAGTATCCCCAAATTTCTTAGTGCCATTTTAGGACATTTGGTACCTCTTACTACAGCCCAGGCTGTTTGTTATTAGTCTTTTGGTCTACTGTGTTATTAATTCATTTTATTAACAATTGTTGATCTTGTAGTCTACTGAGTCCTTCCAGTCTTCTTCAAATGACTTGACATCTTAGTCTCACCTTCCCTATCTTTTACTTCTGAAGCAGTTTATAGAACCCAGGTCTAAGACTTTATACTCATCTCTGCTGAATTTCTTTGTAACACCTGTCAGGATGTTTTTGATTCCTATCTTTGACAAGATTCATTTCTTGGTATATTTACAAGTCTATCTTCAAACATTGTAAGTGTGTACACACACACACATGTATAAACATGTGCATATATGATATATATATTGTATATTGTATATATGGTATATACACATAAATATGTATATATGATACATATAGATTTTATATATAAATATATAAGTATATATAATATACACACACACACACACACACACACACACACACACATATATAATATAATATAGTGAGAGAGAGAAACAAACAGACAGAGATAAAGAGAGGGAATAGCCCAGGAAACAGCACAGATCTCTAGGGAGCTCCACTGGAGTCATTTTCTAAGTTACTCTTTAATGAGGATTCTTTGGGGTTGACCATTCACCTAATTAGGAATGCACTCAATTCTACTATCAGCTTTTCCACATAGAAGTATGAGAGACTTTATCAAATATTTTGCTGAAAAATCAGGGATCATTTTCTAAAATTAATTAATTCTTTGTCTCCATAGTTCCCTCTTGGTCTCCATTTTGACCATGTTCAACAAGAGCCACTAAAACCTGTCTGAATATTCATAGTGTAAGCAGATAGAGATTAGTGAGGTGCTAAGCATATAGTGGTCACTTAACAAATATTTCTTAATCAGTTCATGCCTTTTTGATAGACAGTGTCTGAAACATACCTTATTCATTATCTCATTGTTTTCAGTCCTCACAACTCTTCCTGTGCATGAGGTTACCTCTTCTCATAGACTTTGAATAATGGGAAATCAAGTTTTTTGCCTTGAGTAACAGGCAATGCCCATAAAGAGTAGGTGGGGTTTTTGTGCTGCTGTCTTCCTCCTGTCCATTCTGATAGTTTTCTTTTGTTCTGCCACATATATGCTGTCCTAGAGGTATTAACTTACTTACTGTACATCATACCAATATCTGATGTCTGACTAAGAGTAGCCTTAATCCTTTTTGAGGTAGCTCATCCATGGCTGAGAATATGATTATGATGATGATTATGATGATGATGGGGGAGAGAGAGAGAGAGAGGGAGAGGGAGGGGAGAGGGAGAGGGAGAGGGCACATTAATTTTTAAGTCATTTTTTAAAATTTGGAAATATTAAGATCAGGATCCTGATATGGAAAGGCCTAAATGTTTTATAGTCACTTAGGGGAATCTGAGGTCTAAAGAGAGGAATGAAGATAGGGAGATAAAAGACTTTATTCTTTTAGGAAGCCTTCTCTTAGCATCCAAAATATTATTTTTCTTATTTGAAGATATCTGTCTTTAAACATGATGAATAAAGGAAAAGGATAAATGGAAATAAAGTTTCTAGACAACATATCGTTCTTGTAATTTCTTATATTTTTATATCTCTTCCATCTCCTCAGGTTGTCTCCCTATTAGAATATAAACTCCTTGAGGGAAAAGACTGTTGAATTTTAATCTTTATATGCTCATTTCTTAGCACTATATTGTTTTGGATCCAAACTGTTAATTTGTACTATGCTAATTCCTCGTGTGAAATAACAGCCTCTCAATGCAGACTAAACCTCCTATGACACATAGAGATTGTTATCGGAGCAGATTGATAAACCTAGTAGGTTTCAGAAGCAGGACTAGAATTGAGTTTTTCTTCACTGTAATCTGACTCTCCTTCTTAGAACTGCACATAGTCGTATTTAATAAATATCTGTTCAATTGAATTGAGTTGAACTGGTCTAGATTGAATTGAACTGCCTGTAGCTTTGGTAAGTAGGGATCTCTCCTGTCTCATTGAAGGTGGTACTTGCTCCTGTGGAAACCTAGCCATTGACATCAATTTTTCTCCCTCAACATTCATGTTTTTCTTACTGTCACCATGGTGGAAGACTCAGGAGCATTTTACCATCCCAAGATATTTCACTTCTTTAAAATTTTGAATCCCAGGTTATAGCTTTGAAATTCATGAAGAGTGGGATGGAGTGATGGCCATCTAGTTGCTAACTGAGCAACTTTTCCCCAAGAGATGTCAAAGGAACGGTGCCAGAAAGGATAGGAATGTTTAAAAAGCATACACATGATACCTGTTGGAACTTTGTTCTTCAGTCTGTGAGGAGAATTTTTCAACAAAATATCATAAAAGTGATTTGAGAGCCACAGTAGAAGGTGTACCCATCAAGGCAATCCATCCTCTTTAACTTACCCTCATATCTTTGAGCAGTGAGCTAAGACAGTTCCTTGTAGATAAGTAGTTATTTAATGAAAATCCATTACTCTCAATTGAATTGAAGTGAGGAATATTTTAAGCCAAATCTGTCCAAATTGGAATATTCTGCCTTGGGAGGCTGTGGGTCTTCACCTAGAAGTTGCATGATGGGTCATTGCTGTTGAGCTTTTCACGTTATGTCTAACTTTTGTGATAACATTTGGAGTTTTCTTGACAGAGATAGTGGAGTGCCATTTTGCCATTTCCTTCTTCAGGTAATTTTGTTGTCTGCCCTTTGTTCTTAAAGAAGACAGAATTATCAAGGAGGTGATGCCATGACATACATGTGAATTGGATTTGAATGAGGAGTTACTGTGCTAAGTCACCAGTCTCACTTTCTCCTCCAGAGCCATCTGGTCCAGTGGCCAGATAGGAATCAAGACAACTGGAGATGGCCCTGGATGCAAGTCCTAGACTCTAGGCCCATTGCTCTATGTATTTTACCTCCTATCTGACTAATTAGAGAGACTGTAGAGAATTCTTACTTGTTCATGGACCATTCAAACTTCTGAGGACCCTAACAAATCTGAAGTCTTGGGATGCTTAAAAGTAGGGAAAGAATCATATTTAGAGTGTGAGGTTTAGTAACATAATGGAAGTGAACATAGGAAAGTGAGGAGATAGAAAACACTATTTTAAAAAAATTTAAAAAGGGATAAGGAATATAAATGCACTCTTCTGACTTTGATGTTTTGCTTTTTGAACAACTTTTTAAAAAGTATGCATACCATAATAATTTACATATATCAAGCATATTTTTAAAATTTTAAGTATCACATCAGATATACTGTTTGATGAATCTGGTCTGGTGTGTAGTACAGGCATTTTTAGATGTATTTTGACATCAACATTTTTATCAAAATTTTTGTATTTGACATACTCACCATTTGATAAAATGTGTGCTGGCGATATGCGCTTTTGATCATGCATGCACACATGCATACATACACATGTGCTCACATGAATGACTTCGATTACGGGTAAAACTGATGGACAGATTGTCAGACTCTTCAGCAGGTGTGGAGAATTAACGTGGAGAATTAACTCATTCTGCCAAATTTCTTTTGACACCAGGCTTCCATGGCATCACCTTGATTTTTAGAATCTGTTGCCTATAAGTATCCACTTTTTTCCTCCACTGACATTTTCTGCCTTGTCATTTAAAAGCTTTAAGGCTGGTTGGTGATTCAAGGGTAAGAAGGTTGGCATAGGAGCACAAAGATCACCAAGACCTGAACTTAATCAAGTTTCCTTGGAGAGCATCCCTAGGAAAAGCTCCGTTATATAGATGTATACAGACACAGATTCTTGTATGGGCTTCCAGAAGTCTGGACTTATTTCAGCTTAGCTGACTATTTAGACAGCACCTAAGAGTCCCCAAGTGCTAACTCTGATGATCCCCCTACTGTTCACAAATAAGGTTTCACTGTACTCCTACAGGACTGAAATACTGACCTGCTAAGGGTAAGGGAAATTATAGCCATATCCAAAGTCTGGAATCTGGTTAATGATTATGGATAGAAGTCCAACTGCTTTCTGAATGAGGCTGATCCAGAAAGGGGGATCCCAGGATTCTTCCTTTTCCCAGAACCCTTCCTGACTCACTCAGCAGACCCATAGAGATACTTTGGGTTGTGGCATTTGGAGACACTTTCTTCTAACTCTTTTTATTACAATTTTCTGCAAATTTAACTATCCCTGAATTGCATTTGAATCAGTTCAGAGACTAGGAAGAAAAACAGACTGAAGGAGGGAGGGCTTATTTTTTTCCCCTTGGAAAGGCAGCTCACAACCAGCTTTATTTGGTAAAATGCAGCAATAGATGCTTGTCAGAAATAATTTATTCCTGTTAGCTGTAATCTGAAGGAAAACAGATACAAGTCCTATAGTAAAAAAAAAAAAGTAAAGGAAAGAAGTCTTGCTTTCGCTGACAGTACAAAGGTGTCATATACAAGAAGGATTGACACAGACCAAGGGGTCTTGTGGGAAATATGATAATAACTATAAAGAAGACAGATTATTCCCCAGTTGCCAACATTCAAACCTTTTTACAGTCAGTTCAAACATATAAAACTTTATTGCTCTAGCAGAAAGGGGAACAATTTCTAGTTGCACAGCTTTCCCAGGGCTGGGTTTATACTGTCTGTGTTATTGCTCTATAGTGGCATTTTAAAGTTTATTGAACAAGACTTTTACAATTGAAGGAAGTATATAAAACTGTAAATTTATTAGATTTTTCAGGATAAGTGCCCTTTCTAGTTGTGCTCAAGAATTCGGAGCTACGAGAAACTGCTAGTTACAAGACTTATTAATATTAAAGACTGAGTGAGCACACATTTTATACCTTAACTGATCTCAAAAATAATATTATGATATGACTGAAAGTCTGAGCTCTGGTGCGATAGAAATATGTGTATGTGTCCGTGGATAGAAACACATGTGTGCCGCTCTGAGAACTGAGCCTGTGGAGCAGTAGGTTGGTCCCCCTCCCCTCTCAAAGTTATCTTTTGTTCTCTCTTACCCAAATACTGATTTTAATCTCCATTAGTGAAGAGATGCCTCCATCCTCCAGAGGGTGACTTTGGGTGACCTGACTTTATTTTCTGCATTCTCGTAATTCTGTGTTTGCATACGCATGCGTGAATGCGTCTGATCACATGTATGTATGTGGGCTCTTTCGGATGGGTATTGATTGGTCTCCTGTGTCTGCCTGTTGAAGAGAGTGTGGGTTGTTTACTTCAGCAGCTGGGTAATCTTAATGCATCCTGCTGAGCTTCTTGTGATGCTCGACTACAAAATGTTGGCCTGTTCTCTACTTCAGGCTTCCTGCATTTCCAGGTGATGCATTTCTATGAATGTTTTGGTGAATATTTACATCATGTGTCAATATGACATCCCCCAAGAACATCTGTAACAGACTGTAAAAGGAGGGAGGGGTGTGGATTAGGTTGTCTCTACAGTGCCTTCCATCTTGAAAGTTCTAAAATTCTGTGATATCATCTTGAAAGCACAGCTTTTTTCTAATAGGCATGTCTTTATAAAATGCATGCAAAGATTTTATCTTTTATGTGGTTTCACTTTTCACATACAATTTGATTTGGGCAGGGGATAATGTTCAGAGGGGGATTATAAGATATGTTGTAATGCTTCTGGAATTCTGTGAAATATAACATAACCCCCACCCCCAGGTCCTGGAGATGTCCACCTTAATTTCATTTTATGTAAATTTGAGGTTCATTTAAATAATGAACAAGGTCCTACCACAGGTGTACCTTCAAATCTGAAAATTCCGAATTTACAAAGAAATAAACCAGAGTAAAGCTATTTACTTTAAAAAATAAAATAATTCACTGAGACTATTAAATGGTGTTCTCCCCCAAGGATTTAAAACTGCAAAAATTATATTTATATGTGACTATTAAGTTCTATAGTGAGGCATACCACAATGAGTATAATTTACCCATGTGACAATTGGGTGTATTTTTTACACTACTCAGTTGTATATTTTTATAAATCTGTCTTGCACAATGCCTTGGAAATAACATGTACTCAGTGAATATTTGTCGGTTTGGTTTTGGCTCACTCATATATAAAATCACATGGTGCATTTATATAAAGTGAATGTTAAGTGCTTTTGGAATTTCTCATTTCAACTTTTACCTGTAATATGTACGATTTTGAAATTTTGTCCATGTATATAATTTTCCATTTTTGTCCAAGTTTTCAGAAACTGAAACTTAAAGAAATTTTCTAAGAGTTTTTTTTTGACCTATATGTGTTTGTAACACTGGATGATTAAAGTCCAGGTGGATGATGGGGAATTAGATCTGTGATTTTGAGGTTACTGTGATTAATATTCCAATTACTTGTGGAAATAATTAAGACAGTGTATTTGAAAAATCATTTAAATTCTAGTATTTAGAATGTATTTGCCTTTCTTTCAACATTCTATGCATGATGCTTATCCTGGATAATTGCTTCCAGCCAAAACAGGGAGCTTCAGTGTATAAGTCTATACATATGGGAATGCAGGGAAGGGAGAAGGATGGAGTTTTGATGATATTTTTCTCTTGGAGTAGAGACTGCTATGACTAAGAAATCATATTATTGTGCACACCTATGGGATTATCCTTCTTCCCTTAGGATCATCATTTCCCTATATCCTATTGAATACAAAAATGTGCTGTGGATTTCCTGGTTAGGATTATTGGGAATAAGAGGTTTCCTGGACTATTGCCATAACTTTGGAAGTTATAGGTATACCTCAGTTTATGTACTACATTCCTTAGAGGCAATGAGGTGATAATAGTGGATGAGTAGTCAGTAAAACTTGAATTCAAATTTGTCCTCAGTCATTTATAAGTTTCATGAGTTTCTAAATTAATCTCTATTTGCCTCACTTACCTCAACTATACTATTTTTATTTGCAAGGCAATGGGGTTAAGTGGCTTGCCCAAGGCCACACAGCTTAAGTGTCTGAGGTCACATTTGAACTCAGGTCCTCCTGACTCCAGGGCCGGTGCTCTATCCACTGCACCACCTAACTGTCCCCTCAGTTATACTATTAATAGTATTTACCTTATAGGGTTGCTGTGAGGATCAAATGAGATAATATTTATAAAAAGTGCTTCTCACATAATATACCATGTATACTATTAATAACTTCATTACCATCCCCAGTATCAACATTAAAAATATCACCATTGAGCTTTAGAGTTGTAAGGTCCTTTAGAAGCCCCACCCCTGGAAACTGAAAATTAATCAAACTTGTAAATAAACTAATTCCTCTTTTAGGTATCCTGGGGTGATCAGATGTTTAAAGAAAGCCTTGTGAGTAAACTATGAGGATAGTATAAATATTATGTGTTAATAAATATGATAATAATGGAATATATTATCTTGTTAGCTGAGGATAATCCTGAATTCCATGGTTTTAATTTTACAAAGAGTTTTTTTTTTAAAAGAACAATCTTATGTGGTATGTAGATCAAGTATCATTAGTGTCATGAAGAAGCAAAGGCTCCAAATGGTAAAGTGATTATTTCAGGATCACCTAAGTAGGAAGCTTCAATGAGACTCATCCTTAACACACAGAATCCTTCAGGGCAACATTCTTCATTCACTATAATTACTGATTTAAGCTGATAACGGTATCATTTTAATTTGTACCTTGGAATTCCTTAAGATGTAGAATATGCTATTGATATGTGGAATGACCAACCACCTACATATCTGTTTAGTAAATCAGGTTTATTGAGTGACTGTTTTCTTAAAATGAAATACACCTAGCTAGAGATTTAGGGTAGAAATTTCCTTTGAATGTACAGGTGCATCCCCTCCCTTTCTAAAGCTACTCTATGGCACAACACCTAATCAGCACTTGGTATACTACCTTCTTTGCAAATTAATATCCCCAACATTTTACAATTTTAGGTTTAAATAATAATGAAAACCAGGAGGATTCAAACCTTTCCAACCAGCCTCTCCTACCACTTTACTCAGAAAACTAAAGGCCACTAGAGCTGTGGAAGAGAATTTTTTTTTTAATCAGGAACTCATTGGCCTTGAAGATGGAGTCCTTTGATTCCCAGGAACAATGGAGGGAACTGCATGAATGAGACTTCCAATGTGACCCAATGGGGCAAAAAAGCAGAACTAGAAGGAAACAAATATCCAATACAGATCTCACGGACCTTAGCACTAACCACCTTTCTGTCTTTCCCACCCTCACAGTTTTCCAGGACTCCTTTAAAATCTCCTCAAGTTTGTTGTCTGCAAGGGCGAATTGCTTGTCCCTATTGAATCTTTGGAAGCTGGAATGAGCTATTGGGAGCCAGGGCCTGTACCAGGCAAGATCCAGTCAGAATGGCGGGTGGTGGCTGTGAGGAAGTCAATACACCCTGAATCTTTTATGAGACCTTGGGTATTCTGATCACAGTGCCGCTGACACTAAGATTGGAATACAGATTATGTGAAGGAGTGCTGGTGACATGAAGCCTGGGCTTAAATCTTCCCAAGGTTTTAACTTGCCTCACCATATGAATATTTTGTTATTTTATCTGGTGCTTTCCCTTCAGTGAGGCCAGTAAGGAGGGCATTGCCTTGACCAGGGATGGATGTGCCTGGAGATGGAAGTAGCGAGAACATCACTCTGGCTAATGGGACTAATGCCATTATCTGTGTATGTGTGTGTTTTAGTAACAAAAGGAGGAAGCCACACATCCCCATGGTGGATGGAAAAGAAAGGAAAAGCCCCTGAATCCCTTGTAATCTCAGGCCACAAAGGGCCCTGGGATGAGGACCCCTGGAGATACTTGTGAATTCATTGCAGATTCTGAGTGAGGATGTGGCAGAAAATACGAAGACTCCTACATGAAGATGAGTTTATGCCTAAGCGCGTCTTGGGAATGCAAATGCATTTAAGAATCTTCAAACTAAGCCGCCCCTTTTGGGGAAAAGAGGAAGAAAAAAAAATCTGACATGGGAAGGACACTGAGAGAATGTAGAATGAGGATCTCTGCTGCTCCCAAGAGGGGAGAAGCTATGTATGCTGTTGAAATGGAATTAGTAGGGGAGGAGACCTGGGTGGGCTACTGTGGCCTTAGACTGTGGGTCCAGTTGGACTCAACAGAAATCACCACGAGGTCACTTTGCCTCAAGAAGGCTTTGGATTGGTTTTGTTTGACATCCTTATTCCAAGTATGAATGTTGGTTGGAGCCCTAGGGAGTTGAAGAATGAAATGAAGATTGGAGAGGAGAGCAGACCTCCTAGAGCTAAACTGGTTTGTCAGTGGATCACTTGTCAGTCATATTAACATCTTGGCTTTTAGCTTTAACATAACTTTAATCTCATGTGATGTTGCAACTGTTGCAGGATAGACATACTTATTTCATGAAATGAAAAATATATTTATTTATGACTTTACTTTGTGTTTGAAGAGCTACACAATTTTGAAAATTTTGTATTATCTCTGTCCTCATCTACATGGGGGAAAGACATAGTCAGAAATAACTGTAATAAGTGATATATGAAATAGAAAAACACTGAATGGAGTTCTGTGTGAGGTATGGAGAGAGAAAATATTACTTGCAGAAGAATTAAGGAAATCTTAAAGGAGGTAGCAAAAAGAATGGTGAGGATATAGAGGGCAGGCATTCCAAACTAAGGGACTAAATGACTTATTAAGAGTCACAGGGCAAACTAGCCTCAAAACTGGGATTTGAACCTGTGTTTCCCAACTCCCAGCCTAATAGAATTCTTTCCATTAGGCTGTGCTTCCTTGCCATTTAGTGGCCACAACTGGTCATTATGATGGCTGTGTAAGGCAATAATGCTAATTCATGTGGGATGTGACTCATTTAATAGGGAGTAAGGTGTGTCTACCAGACATGGAAAAAATAAATACCTGAACCCAATGAAGCTGAGATATTAATGAGTGTCTGACTCTTTTTTGTAAGGTTCTCATTCATTGATCAGTTTTTTTCCTTAAGAACACTTTGTATTGGGAGCATATAGATAAAAGATTTATGGTGCTAATAATACTGTGAGAATTAGTCTCTCAAAAATTAATTTCTTATAACAAAGAGACTTTCTTGGTCAGAGATTTTTTGCATTGCTATAAACTCCTTTTCTCCAAATCTAGAGACACTATTACTCAAGGTCAACAAAGATATATTTATTGCCCACTAAAATCGTACATTCTTTTTGTATTCTGTTCTCTCTCTCTCCCTTCAAAAAACATATATTCATATCTTAGACTATCCCCATATAGAAATATGTAATGAGCACACATGTATAGAGTGGCTTATGTGCTCTAAGCTTTATTTGCCTTTCACAACCAGTGTTGAGATCCTTAGTCTCCAACTCCATAAAGACAAATAAGGGACTAAGAATTTTTGCTGTATACATCCTCTTGTCCTTCCCCTAGCGAATGCCCGAATGGAATTGACTCTATTTCTATTCACCAGAACCCTCCAAGGTCTTCTAAACCTCTGAGGTCATTTTAAACCTTTAACTCTCAAATCTATTATGACCTACTTCAGTTCTTGCCTCACCTATCTCCTCTTCCTCACAGATATTATGGCTTCCATATTCTGACTCAGAATCAATGCTACCTGAACTAAGAGACCCTACCACCCAAATGTTGTCCCCTTCTCCCCACTCTCCTCAAATACCACCTGTTATCACTATGATCTCTCTTAGGAAAGGATCGGTTATCAGTCATGGCTTTGTCATGATTTAGATCATGTCCTAGCACTCTTTTGCAAGGAAGCAGAGGACATCATCTAGAGGTGTGGTGGAATGAGTTTATACTTGGTTCCCAAGAGCTGGTTGTTAAAGTTTTTGAGTGTAAGCATTTATATCTCAGAAGCGTGCCCATCAAGATGTGATTTATGGTTTTATTGATTGTCTAGTCCAGTGATGTCAAACTCAAATAGAAATGGGGTCACCAATCTTACATATGGATCCCTGAGGACTATATATTGACTGTTTTAAAATGTAATGTTATCTGTCTTGCATTTTTGTTTATTTTATTAAATATTCCTTACGGTATTTTAATCTGGCTCTGGCCGTATTGATAATGCATGGGGTGAATAGATACTTAATTGTCTCCTCTGTCCCAGACTTAAGAAAAAGTTGCAGAAAATATTAATCATGCAAATTAAACTTCAAAGTAGCTTAGCAGAAAGCCAGTTGTTAAATATTTATCAGGACATTTGTGCACTCATCCTAATAGGAAACTTTATAAGATATAGCTTGATTCAATTATTCAGTAAGCATTTATTTATCTCTTATTTTTGTCCCAAATAAGGCAGTTTGGATGACTCAGTGGCTGGAGTGCCAGACCTGGAGTCAAAAAGTTCCAATACAGTCTCAGATATTTTTTTAGCTGTGTGACCCTAAGCAAGTCACTTAACCTCTGTTTGCTTGGGAAGAAGCTAGATGGTTCAGTAGATAGAGCTGGGCCTAGATTTAGAAGGACCTGATTCAAATCCATCCTTAAACAATCACTAGGAATATGATCCTGGACAAGTGATCTAACCTTAAAATGCCTAATCCACTGGAGAAGAAATGGCAACCCACTCCAGCGTCTTTGCCAAGAAAACAACACGAGAGAATGAAGCATCAGACAGGACAAAAAAAAAAAACCCTGAACAACAACGATATCTAACAATGCTATTCAGAGCCAATATGTTTATAGAATTTCAGAGCTTCCATATATTTTATGCAAAGTTTTACAACTATTTTCTCTTTGTATCCTTCCAACAACCCTTGGAGGTTATACCCACTTTGCAAATGAAGACACTAAGGCACAGAGAGGGTAGGTGAATTACCAAGGATTTCACAACATGTGTAGTTTTGGAGGCAGGATTTGAATTCACATCTTCCAGACTCCAGGCTCAGCACTCTATCCATTTTGCTACTTAGCATGAAGAGATATGCCAAAAAGTGAGAATTACAAGAAAGAAAAGCATTTGTAGTGGGGGAGCTATTGGACTGTGGTCAGTGAAACTTGTTTTGTAAGAGATGGCTTTGTCATTCCCCCATTTTGACTCTAATTTTTAAAAGTATCACTTTTGAGAGGTGCTGTGGCATTGAGTCAAGTTTTTGTCTTGGGCAAAGAGGAAGTTGATAAGGGAACCTTGGGCAGACTAGGGGACAAGGCCATGGGAAGGTGAGCCCAGCTGTTTGGTTCAGGAGTCAGGCTGGTTCATTAGGAAATGTGGCAGAGCACAAGGAGAACCACTGGGATAATAACCAAATTAAGTGGGACCAAACAATGGGGGGCCGGCTTATTGGATCTGAGGAAGTTTCTTATTTCCAGAAAGTTTTAGGGAACTAAAGGCAATTAGTGAAGGACTGTTAGAAACAGGAGATATTGTCTGTGGGGACTAGGTCTTGAGACTTTAGGGACTTTGCATAGGGACCACCCACTGAAGGGCATTCCAACCCAACTGGAGGTCAGTCTCTTGGTAATACTGAAAAACAGTCCAAGTCATGTTATGGTGGACTCATGGAGGAAGAAAGGCAGTTGTTGAAAAACCATGAACCAGGGGCATAAAAACAAACATGTGCCTCAAGTTTAATCTTTCAGTCTGTGGCTTTTTTTTGTATCCCTTGTCCTTTTGAATCTGTTATTATAGCTGAAATATTATCATTTGGGGGCAACTTTCCCCTCTCCTCTTCCAACTTATGTTGGACAAATCAATAGTTTTTACAGCTGAGGCATTTCCTCCTGAAGTTTTTGCTTTTCCTCACTTACCTTTCTGGGATTTTTTCTTCTCCAGTGAGTTTCAAAGTAGCACAAGGAGTGATTATGGACTATAACTTTCTAGTCTTGTTTTAGTGAGGCAAGGATTTCTAAAGTAAGTTACTCCATGACTGATGGGAATTTGGAAAGTGAGAGAGAATTTGGGAATCAATTTGGGCTTTCCAGAAGTCAGAAGCTGAGAAGTAGAGTGTCCCTCTTCCTTATCTCTCTCCAACCTCTCAGAGGAAAAGAACATGGGACTTCAAGTTGGCTGATTGATCTTGAGACCTTACTATGCTGCTTACCAGTCAGTAGTCCCTTGGTCATCATTTTCCTTATCTACACAATGAGGACTAGATGATGTTATCTAAGATTCTTTAATTGTCATATTCTATAATTCTATATAGTTTTTTTCTGTTTCTTTGTTCTCTTTCACTTCTGAATGAAGTGAAAATAAGAAATGTCTCTAAAGTTCTAGAGATCATTTAATCCCACCCTCTCATTTTAGAGGTGAACAATCTTGCATAGTATATAGGGTGCTTGATCTAATCAATAAGACTGGGATTCAGATCTCATCTTAGCCACTTCTAGAACCTGGGAAAGTTACTAGACACTTTCTAACTTTATTTTCTCATTTGTAAAATGGAGTTAATACTGTCTGAACTTACAGTATGAAACTCAGATGAGATGGTGCAATGTATTTTATGAAATTGAAAGTGATAAGTGAATTATTAATCTTTTCATTAAAGAATGCTGCCTCCCACTGTGTTAATTTGTTAGGAAAGATTTTGTAAGACATTTGCCATGGAGAGGTACAATAGGATGTTCATTGAATTTGGAATCAGAAGATCTGGACAATACCAACTTGTTACTTAGGTTACCTTGGGCAAGCTCCTTGGGCCTCACTTTCCTCATCCATAAAAATATTGAGACTGAGCTGAATGACCTCTGAATTCTTTTATGGTTCTTCATCTATAATCCCAAGAATTTTTGGTTCTTGTCCTACCCTATAATTCCCATTACTCAAAAAGGCATCTCAGCATGTTTCAGAAAAGGTTACATATGCCCTCCTTGATATTAAGTACAAAAGGCTAGAAATGTTTGTAAGGATCTCTAGCTTTCCTCAACAACCTGTTATGGATCTGTCAGTTGTGAATTCATCTCAACCTTTCATCAATTTATTTTTTAAAATTTGCTTGTACCTACTCCCACAAAACCTACTTTTAGTCTATTATCCATAGAATAAACTAGAAAGCCCTCTTAATATTACCAAACCATCCTCATTTGAGCTCTTGAATTCTGGGATTTGTTGAAAAAGGCAGCATTTATTTACTCTATCCTCATATTTCATGCAAGCTTACATTTTGATACTTTAAAGCATTTTACTAATGTGTTTTTTTAATGTCCTAGTCATTTTGAGATATACCATCTCCCATCACTAAATCCTAGATCCATACTGAATTTTCCAATTGTTTCCTTCATGATCCAACTCATACAGAATGAAAGCCTCACTAAAACATATCAGACAAATGGTCACTCAGCCTCTGCTTGAAGACATGGAACAGAAGAAATCTTATTACCTGCTCAATCAGTCTGTCTATTCTTTAGCAGTTCTATTTCTAATTTTTAAAAAGTTTTTCTTGACATTCAGCCTCAATTTGCCTATTTGCCATATCACTTTTAGAGAAATGAAAGAGTTAAAATCAAAAAGTACAGTGATCCCTTCTGACTATGTATGCCACTTTCCATACCCCTGGTCACTCACCTTTCTCCCTTTCCTTATCACCCTGGTTGTTTGTGTACTATCTATTCAAAATACCTTGCATTCATTTTGTAAAGGATATATGTTATATGGATTGTTTCTGCCATTTATAAGCTCCCTTTAGGGCAGAGATTATTTCAGTTTTGCCTTTATCCCTACTTTTGCACATAGTTTTTATTAAATGCTTGTTGATTGACTGATTGATTTGAGAATTCTCCTAGTTTAAAAAATAATCAGCTCCTTTTAGCCAAGTTGAAAGCAAGGTGAGAACAAAGTTCCATTTTACAGCCTTTCAGTCTTCTTCTGTCCAGATCAAAGGCTCTAGTTCTGAGTTGCTCTGACTCTCTGGACAAGGTTCAGTGACCCTGTATATGGTCAAATGGAATAATGTTTAAAGTACCTTATAATAAAAAATTGAGAACATTTCTTCAATATAAAGTAAGACATTCTTATGACTAGGGGAACTATTGGAAAGTTCTGGTTATTTTGTGATATTGGGGAAAATTCTTCTGTAACATTCATCCCATGGTTGTACTATACTTTGTGCCTCAATTTCCTGTAAAATTATGACTGCATACTAATATCCAAGAAAGTTGGTCATATTCATTGGCATTTTGGAAAAAAGAAAAGTTTGAGGGAGTTTAGACATGTGTACATGGGGGGAGGGGGGTTGAATCCAATATAGTCCTTTCTCAGTAAAATTAAGGGTAATGTCCAAATAAATCCTCAGGCGAAACTACAACTAATTTTGCAAGTAGAGAATTGTCTGTTTATTTGTTTTTCTTTTTGTCATCCTCTCTCTAGGTCTTTGCATTTTTCTTTAATCAGAAGACATCTTGGTAGTTTTTCAAAAGAGATTTGTAAAGGGAGAGGAGCATTTATAAGTAGAGGAATGATGGTCTCAAAGAGCAGATAAATTGATAGGAGGATAGTTAAGCAGTTGTTTTTGGATAGTTCTGGACAAAACAAATGAGAAAATGAAAGGAGATACAGTTAGATGAAGAACTGTTAAGTTCAGAATCCAGAAGGAAGGAAAGAGATTCCCTTTGAGAGAAACAATGTGGCTAAAGAAAATAACTTTATATTTTTTTGTCTTTTTAGCTACTGTCTTTCTATCCATCTATTTTTCTATTGACAGTATGTAAGTCTTGGTATACTGCCAAATTCCTTGTGGATAAAAATAAATTATTATGCATACTTATGTGTGTATAGTGTATATATGGATATATGCACACAATACATATATGTGTACATATATTAAAGTAATGACCCTTAGTTCATATATATTTATATATATGAGAGATAAAACAAAGGAAACAGGGGGCGGAGAGTGAGAGAGAGAGAGAGAGAGAGAGAGAGAGAGAGAGAGAGAGAGAGAGAGAGAGAGTGTTAATTCACAGTTCTTGCCAACTTTACCTGGAATATGGCTCTCTTAAATCACCAATGCCTTCCAGACCCATGTGAATCACATCTTTTTGCGAAAATAACAGAGCTTAAAAATGTTTGTCTCTCTCTGGCAAGTTTCACATAGAATGATAAGCTCCTGCATTTCCAGATGCCATTCATACCTTTAGAAGTCTCTCCTCCATCTCTCTGAGCTCCCAAACTCTCTCCTTACCTTCTATATGCTTCCTGGCAGGGTTTCAGGAGAATTTTCACCACCTGCAAAGGAACTGAGTAGATGTGGGCTATAATGCTAAATCCTGTGTCCTCAACCTCCAGGGGTCTCGTCTTCTCAGGGAAGAAAAGGGAGACAGACTTTTCTCAACACCTCTATTTCCCCCCATATAACAAATTGCTTTGATGTAAGTGAACTTGAGAAACTGGTTTGTTGCAAAATTTCACATGGCAGGGAACTGGATTTATTAGGGGAAATTGATTTCAGCACTCCAAGTCCCAGACATGCATAGGCTTGTAGGCTGTGAGCTTGATCCTGTCTGATGTTTATATATATATTATACATATGATATGTATATATATATATATATACATACACATATGTACAAGTGTGTGTGTGTGTGTGTGTGTGTGAAGGAATAAGTATCTTTCCTAGGTTGTTCATTTTCTTAATGGGTACATGAGTTGTTTTAACTAAATTTAGGGTTGTGAATGAGAAGGATATGTATTAGCTCCCTTCCTCATCCCTTTGGACATTTTTCCATGAGAGAGTCAGTCAGAAGGGTCCCATCTGCCTTTCAGGAGAGGGTCGTGCTCTGTGACTGGTAACATCTGGGTGAGAGCCTTGTTCATTATATGCCCCAGAATTTCAAAGGACCTTAAGCTCTGGATATCTGGAAAGGGAAGAGAAGGAGAAAAAAGAATTAGGGGAAAAATATAGAAGGAACGGCTGCCAGTCGAGCAGCTCCCTGTCTGCTGTCTGCAGGCTGCTGCTACCCACTCGTTACAATTAAAATGAAGTGTCCGTCAGCGGCTATCTTCTCTGTGTGGCCCATATGTTTCTGAGCTGATACTGTCCGGATTATTCTGTTCAGGGAAACGATAACGGCTGTTTATAACCTTGGCAAAGACTGAGGCCTAATCAGGCTGGAGCACATTTTCACCAACTGGCTGATAACAGGCTGTTAGCAGCCTTATCACTGGGGAGAGATAGGCCAAAATAACCAGATCTGTGAGCACAGGAGCCCAATCGAGTGGTACACACTCTGGCCCGGCCTTTATTTTTAGATTTCTTTTTCCCTGGCTGATAACAGGAGGAGCTGAGGAAGGAGGCTGGCTGGGTGGGGATATGTGCCTGGGTGGGGGTCAGGGTGAGGTAGGGGGGTTAATCAACAGAAGAGGCAGAGGGTCAGTGTGGCTTCCAGGCTCTAGCCTCACTCCAAATGAGGATAAAGCATATCGACTAGGTCTTAAGAGACAAAGGAAGGGAAGGGAAGTGACTGCCTCTCCTAGCCATTTTCAGTGTGTGGGCCCAATTGCCTATTCTACTCAGTATTTCACCTTCTGTTACATTTCCCACCCAGACAGCCCTAAGTCCTGGTGTTTTGAAGGAAGAGTTGAACAGATCTGACTGTCTCAACTGAGGGTTTTCTTAACGTTTTTGTTACGGATTGATTTGGTAGTCTATGGATCACTTTTCAGAATGTATATAAGGTTAGTATATAAGATCACAAAGGAAAATGATCATATTGTACTTATAGTTATCACAATACTACAAAGAAATAAATTCTTAGACCCCAGAGTAATATTCTTTGAATCTAGTCTTTCCTCATTTAGGGATCTTCCTCAACTTTCTATTTCCTCTCACCCTCATATCCTTTATGTTTTATGCTGTCTCATTTTTCCCCATCCTGGACTTTATTTCATATATGCTCTCACTGATGAGATGAAAATTGTAATGCGAAAAAGTATCTTTTCTAAACACTTTCCTCCTCTCTCCACCACTGCCAAAATCCCTGCAGAAGGGGACGAAACTGGAAAAGTTTTCTGTGGTGTTTTGTGTTTCTTTGTCTCGTGGGTTTCTGTGGTCCAATAAAGTGATGGAATCATTACCAAGCGGCCAAACCTACTGGTGATGACCTTCTCCCTGAGTTCTATTGCCGGAGCCTTCCAGACCAAGATTGCTACTATACCATGATGAGATGTAAGAGTAGGTTCTGCGGAACTCTTGGAGAGCAAATCTGCAATATTCTTTAGATAGTAGGTGACTGGATAATATTATTTTGGTTTTAGTTTTTGATTTTAAAAAAGCCTGAATTTTCTTGAAAGGTGGCATTCTTTTTCATCAGTAGCACATTCCAATAATTACTATTCCTTCTCTAAAAAGATGACTTATATTGTCTGAGAACTTTTGCAAGGCAGTGGGGTTAAATGACTTGCCCAAAATCACACAGCCAGGTAATTATTAGGTGTTTGAGGTTGGATTTGAACTCAGAGGTCCTCATTACTCCAGGGCTGGTGTTCTATCAAGTTTTGGCAGAGTTTTTAAAGAAAAACTCTTTGGTCTAGGGGGTTACACCGCAGCATTCAAATCCAATAGCCAAACTATGGAACGAGAAAGTATTTCAAGGTTTATTATTATCATTCTTCTCATTTCATTCTCATATGTTCATGGATTTCAGGTAGAAATGGTCTGAGGACAAGTAAGAATCTTGTTATTTTACATTTAATGTTCCGAAACAAGAATCAAATGACTGTTTTTTTCAAAGTTGAATAAGGTTATTCTTATTATTAGGTTATATCAATATTAGAGCATGTAGGATTTTCAAAGTGATATATGCATGTGTATGTGTGTGTGAAATATGATGATAATGTTTGTCCTTGGTTCTCAAAGAAGATCATGGCATCAGAAAGGTGATGCTATCACATGCATATGAATTGCATTTGAGTGAGGGGTCACCAGCATCACTTTCTCCTCTGGGGTCTTCTGGGCCAAGTGGCCAGATATGAATCAGAATGATATGAACATTTGTATAAGTATGTGTGTGAATATTGCATCAACCCTGGGAGGTATGTATTTGAAGTTTTATAATCATCAATTTACACATGAGATTGAGACTTATAGAGGCTAAGTGACTCAACCAAGGCCACTTAGGTATTAAGAGACAAAATAGATATAACTTACCCAAATTCTGGTTTGCACTCACTAAGAAACTGGCTTCATCATTTTGATGTAATGAAGGCTTGAACAGGAGGCAAAAAGCAAGATGGCAGAGAAGGTTGACCTAATAGATAATGCATCCTAAACATGAGTAGTGGTGTAGATATGAACCCAAGACCCTAGAGATGGCAAATTTATAGAAATAAGCAAGAAACTGCTTTGGAATTTGTGCTAAGCAGAGAAATCTGAAGCTCACCAGATGAACTGGTGTTCACACTTCTAATTTAAAACCTTTCTTATCTTAAAGTACTTAAGTTAAGGACATGATCCCTCACTCACAGAATACACATATTCTTTGCATCTCTTCAATGATGAATCATTTTTGTCCCCCTAAGACTGAAAGAGAAGTAGAATCTGGTGGTAAAGGGAAGAAGGGAAAGGGAGACTCATGATTGGGGAGTGGAGGGGGAAGTAATGCACTTCCCTGGTCCACACAGATTGAAGGAGGCACAGAAGGCAGCAAAAAGCATTAATGCCATTATCATGCTAATCTATTTACAAGGCCTCCTTTATTCATTAATCTTTAAATAGCAGAACCACTCAGAGAGCCTGAAATAAAAACCACCTGTGCCCCTAGGACCAAAAAATAAAAAGAAAAGAAAAGAAAAGGAAAAAAAGGTGAGTGGAATGATATGTTGAAACAGGAAAGGAAAAAATTAAATGTAAATAGAGAATTTTGAAATCAACCTTTTGTCATTCTTATCTATGTATGTAACAAATTATGGTCCAAATAAAAATTGCTACCCAAGTGCAGACTTACTGGCCTGCTGGCAATTTAGCAGACTCACTGCCTAAACATTGAGAAAATCTTCGTTTTTAGAAAGATTTTATTTATTTTGAGTTTTACAATTTTCCCCCCATTCTTGCTTTCCTCCCCCCACCCTCACAGAAGGTTACCTGTTAGTTTTTGCATTGTTTCCATGGTATTCATTGAACATTGAGAAAATCTTAAGAAAGATTTGCAAAAAACAAAATTAATATAGGGAATCTTTTTCTGTTCAAAAATATTTTTCTTTTCTTTTTCAACTACATTGATTAACTTAGGAAAAATTTTATTAACTTTATAATACACTGAGAAAGAACAATATCTTTTGTTATTTTAATTTTAATTCATAAAAATGCCCAAGTATTAAAACTGGGAGGAAACTTAGATAATATTTCATATCCCTCCATCTCAATTGTTTAAAAAAATTTTAAGTTAAATTAAATTTAAATTAAAACTTTAATTAGTAGTGTAGCCAACATTCTTGGACTTGTTTCTCATGATCAGATGACAGACTGGTCACTTTAAGTTTTTACTAATATGAACTGAAATGTCAGTAAATCACTAGTGCCGTATAGTATAATCTTTTTTCTAATTTGTTTTTGATGAACAAGTGTTTCTTTTCTCTTCTTATCTGTCCCTGTTTGCCATGTCCAAAATTGCCTAGCTCATTCTGACTCTGAGTCATTCACTTCTCAATCGGGAAGCAGGTCGCATTCTTCATCATCAGTCACCTGGAATTGTGGTTGGATATTGCATTGATCAGAGTCCTTAAGGTTTTGAAAATTGGCATAGACATTAACCTAGGTACAGAGAACAGGAACATATGGTGACAAGGCCATAAGCAGCCAGAAAGTTCCCAGAGTTAAATGGTTCTTTTCCCTCTACTACATGAAGTCTTGAGTTGGCAAAATGACAATAGATGGGTCAGCCTCCATTGGAGGAATTTAGGCACATGACCATAAGATCTTTTGTAATTCATTACTTGTCAATAAATATGTCAGGAATACTCTAACCAGAAAGCTAGAGTAACTAAAAATAGAATTGTAGAATATTAGTGATGGAGAAGGGACCCTATTGATCATATTTAGATGAAGGAACCAGAAACCAGAGAAAGTTTGGGTCTATCATGATGACTTTTTTCTTCCTACTATTGGTGAAGGATCAAAGTGAGCTTTCCATGAAAAATTATCTTTATCTTTGGGCACATCATTAGATGGCTTGAGAGAGTAAGACAATTCACATTTATATAGAGCTTTTAGGTTTACAAAGCATTGTCCCCAGAGTAGCCTGTGATATAGGTACTGGAGTAGTACATCTCCATTCCTTAGATTAAAACAAACAAACAAAAACCAAAAACTTAGAAAGGGTTAAATATTTTGTCTGTGCTTACAAATCTAATAAGTGTTAGAATTATGTCAAACCAGGTCTATTGGTTTGACTTTGTCAGTATATTTCATATCATTCCATGTTGTTTCCAATAGCTGTCTTTACTTTTATTAACTGTAGCAGTGATCTGTGGGGTCAAATTGATTCCAAGAAATGTGAATTAATTTTTTACCTTGCCATGGAGCTTTCTTAGGAAAATATTTTGGGGCAGCTAGGTGGCACAGTGATAAAGAACCGGCCCTGGAGTCAGTAGTACCTGGGCTCAAATCCGGTCCCAGGCACTTAATAATTACCTAGCCGTGTGGCCTTGGGCAAGCCATTTAACCCCATTGCCTTGCAAAAACCTAAAAAAGATATATTTTGGATTGTTCTAGAGTCTGCCTCTTTTTTTTGGTTGTTGTTAATAATGAGATACTTTGCATGTTATAGGCATTGGAGAGTATATTCTGTATCTCTCTCCCTCAGAGAGATTAGATGGTATAACCTCACAACCTCCTCTGCCCTGTGCTGTGTATCTCGATAAGCCTAACAAATTTATTAAAAACTAATAAATGGATGGAGGGCTGGTCTTTGAGATCCTTCCCCATCATATAGATATACCAACTTTTGGGTCCTCCACAGCAGTGCCCCATGAATCTGTCATTTTCGAGGACCCATCTATTGATAGTTTGGGTCATAGCATCTGGCTACCCCTGAGTTTGGATTAGCATCCTGATGTTAATGCTTTCAAACCCAATGACCTCCAAAACAGAGAGAGAGAGAGAGAGAGAGAGAGAGAGAGAGAGAGAGAGAGAGAGAGAGAGGGAGAGGAGCAAAAAAGGCTTGGAGATAGTTGGAAGATGTTTTAACTTAATCTGATGCTGTTTATGTGGAAGGTTGGACTAAATGACCTCTAAGGTACATTCCTATTTCTAATATTCTATGATCTGGAGATTCTAATACATGCTCATCTGCCTCAAAATTTCAGAATGAGATGTGGTCAACTCCTGAAAGCTTAGGCCTCATTGGTCTGATGAAATCAGAGTGTTTTGATCTTAGGGTCATTCACTTAGTGCCATTTATATTCTTTCTCCTCCCTTAGTCCTCCCTTTTCTCTCCTCTCTCCATTTCCTTCCATTTCTTCTCTGAGATTATAACCAGTGAAAGCCTATTGTCTTCTTGGGCATATCAGAGTGCCAATATAGAGGGGTCAGAATCTCAGCAGGGAGGAGTTGTTCTAAATAACAAAATTGTAATTTTAATTGAGATGCATGATCTTCAGAGGCACGTGCCTGGCATATTTGGTTCATTAAAAATGAAGACATTCTGCTTATGAATTATGTTAGCAAGATGCTTTAAGATCTTGTGAAAAATGGTGTGTGGAGTGACTGCCAAGTAGGGATTTTATGTGTGTGTCTGTGAACATCACCCACTGAACTATGTCATCTAATGGCACTTCGCATTCAAGAGAATGCCTTTTATTCTTGGATCTCAAAGCCCCTGATCCCTGTGAGTGAAGCACACAATCTCATGTTACACAGATGAGGAAGTCTTAAGTCTCAGAGAAAGGATAGAATTCAGCTAATGACATATATCAGATGGGCTTCTTAGCTATTTTTTTTTGTTGTTGTTGTTACAGATCCCTTTGTTATTCTAGTAAAGCCTATGGACCAATCCTATGGATTTTAACATGCCTAAAATAAAATGGGTGAATTAGAAACAAAAGTAATCTTATTTACATTTAGCTATATATACATATAAACATATATAGATATACATGTATATTTAAATTCACAAACCTTAACTCAAGAATTCCTGGTATAGAGAGCAGTATGACTTAGTAAGCTGTAAGTTAGAAAATTGGCCGCAGGCATTTCAACTTAGAAACACTGTTCTTGTGAGTCTCGATAATCTACCCGGTAAAACCTGTCAATCAATTAACAAATGTTTATTGAACACCTGCTCTATGCTGTTAGGTACTGTGGGGGATATAAAATAAGTAAAAATCAGAGCACTTCTTTTTGAAGGCCTTAAAATAGAATTGAGGAGTCAAGACTAATGTGTCAATCAAGCCATCAGAAAGGATTTATCAAGAACCTACTGTGTGCTAAGCTCTAATAGGTACTGGAGATAAAAAAAAGAAATCCTGACTGTTAATTTTCTCTCATGGGAGATAATGTATACATGCATAAATATATGAACAATACATGCATAAATATATAAACAATAAATATGGATGGGACAAATTCAAAATACAGGTAGTTAGGGAGGAAGACACTAGTCTCTGAGGGAATCAGGAAAGCTCAGCACAAAAGATGATGTTTAAATTACTTTTGGAAGGATTTGAAGGATTCTGTGAGATAGAAATGAAAAGAGGGTATTCCAGACCTGTAAGATGACCACTATAAAGACACAAAGACAGGAGGGGAAATTCACTGTGTGAGGAACAGAGAGAAGGTCAGTATTATTAGATTAAACATGTTGGGAAAAGGAGTCATTAGATGGAGGATTCGAAGAAAAAAAAGTCAAACCAAGGAGTTTTCTATCCTAGAGGCAGCACTGGATTTCAGCGATGAGAGTTACATAGGTAATTGTGTACTTGGGGAAAATCGTTCCGGCCGGTGTATGGAGAGTGATTGGGAGCAGAGAAAGATTGAGGCAGGGAGACCAGTTCTGGTGATGGCTCACTGCAACAGTCCAAAAGTTGCTGTAACAAGGATCTGAACTAAGATAGTGAGTAAAAAAGGAGTTGAATGGGAGAGATATTATTTTATATTGAAATAACAAGATTTGGGAACTGATTGGATACAAAGAGTGAATAGTTGAGGATAAAATTGTGAAAACTGAGTGACTGGAAGAATAGTAGTACTTTCTATAGAAATAGGGTAGTTTAGTTAGGTCAGGTTCTGTTTTATATATTTGAGCTTGTAATCACTCTGAAATCTCCTGTTTGAAATATTTATTAGACAAATGAAAAAAATTAAAATTCAGAAGAGACACTAGAAATGATAATTAAGCTCTTTTAAGTTGATAAGGTCACTGAGATTATGTAGAGAGGAGTCCAGGATAGAGCACTGGAGAACCAATCACAGTAGAAGTCGTGATGTTGACCAAAGCAGTAAATGAAATAGACTGGGAAGGACACAGGAAGGAAGAGAACCAGGAGAGAGGAGTGACATGAAAACCCAGAGAGAAGAAAACTCAGAGAAGAAGATAAATGAGAAACTAGGGGAAAGCATGGAAAAGATGGTACTTTACCTTTTTTCCAAAGAATGGTAGAATGGAAAATGGGTTCTATCCCTTTTGTACAGTGCTTACTATTTGTGTGATTCTGGTTTTTTTTAGGATTTTTTTCAAGGCAAACGGGGTTAAGTGGCTTGCCCAAAGCCACACAGCTAGCTAATTATGAAGTGCCTGAGACTGGATTTGAACCCAGATCCTCCTGACTCCAGGGCTGGTGCTCTATCCACTGTGCCACTTAGCCACCCCTATTTGTGTGATTCTGAAATAATTGCTGAACTTTTCTCAGTTTCATTTTCTTCAATAAAATGACCTCAGAGGCCCCTTAGAGCTCTGATAGTATAATTGTTCATTAAGGATGCTAAATTTCTTATGAATGGATCCTGTGCTAAGACTGATAAAAAATACCAAGTCTGTTGATCGATACCTCTTAGGTACGGGGCCCATTTTCACAGTTAAACTAAGGAAGGAGTTTCATTTCTGATGAAAACAAATTTGATGAAAAAGAGAATATTACCATTTACTCTTTGACATTGGGGAAATCTTTTCTGGCCTCAATTTTCAATGAAGGGATTTTGCCTAGATAGCCACTAGAGCCCCTTCCATCTTTGAATCTATGAAACTATAAAATGAGACCCTTTTTGACAATTATTTAGGTATAGATTCATAGAACAGCATGGAAAAAATTTTGTTTCAATTTCTCAGTGTAGCCCCTCCCCTCTTAGGTTATGCTTTGCTTAGGATTTTTGGGCAGGTGTTCAAATAAATAATGCAGCTAAAAATACTTTCTGTAGCAGCTGGGAGTTCTTTTGAATAACTCTGGGATAGAAGGAATAGTGTCCCAGCATCTTGGGCAGGTGTGTGTTAGCTCCACAAAGTTCAAACAAATAGAACAAATATACATCCTTTACATGGACCAGGGCCTCATTTCCAACAGGGAAACAAAATGAAACATTTATTTCATCCAGGCTTTCCTTGAAACAAGTGTGCTTTGACTGAATGAATTAGAGGTACCCTAACTCAAAAAACAAACACACAAATCAGCCTCCACTAGGGGGAGTCTGATTTTATAGGCAATTTGTCTCCCTTAATCCCTCATAGCCCAATAGCTAACATGGTTCAAGAAAAGGAATTTCAAGAAATTGAAAAAACAACAACGAATAAACAAGCAAGCAAACAAAATTGAGATCACCATCATGACATTAAGTAATTGAATTTGTTGTTGTGTCTGATGCGTCATCCATTTGTTTCCCTTGTGCCTCTATGTGTGACCATAAACAAAGAAATGTAATGGTATTTTGTTAGATTCTAGCATCTTTGCTTCGGTAAAGTCATGACAAATAATTTGGTTTATGTTTTGCAAAAGCATCAATAGAAATAAAGCTATCTCCTGGGGGGGGAGTTACTAGCTACGTCACACTATCTTACATCAAAACATACTAGTCACTGGTAAAAGAGAATGACAACTTGGGTTGAACACCAATGTAGTTTTCAGGTGGAATTGTCTGATATTTTTCCTGGACTAACTACACTGTATCTTGTTGGCGTGGTCCTTTGTAGGATGTCAGGAATGGGTTATCAAATTTCATCCATAAACCAACACTACACAGGCTAGCACGCTTTATCATCTCACTGTATGTCTTGAGTTTAGGAGTAATAATGAAGATATTCCTGATTTGGGGGGCAAATGAACAATCTCTGTGACTCAACCAGACTAATGCGGATGAACAATCAAATTCTAAGCTTTCAGTCAACCCTGATCATTTTCAGAATTAGTAAGACAGAAGTTTTGGGGGTTTGCGGGTGGTTTATGTATTTCACTACCTAGTCTGTATACCAAGATGGCAGAAATGCTGCAAAAAACTACCCCTATAGCAGGACTTGGTTGTGAAGATGGAAAAATCTGTCGTAAACTCTCAGATTGAAATGAAAGAAAACTGTTTTGACTTTGGAGTAGGCATGCTTTTTGGCTCATGGCTTTTCCTTTCTTAAGTTGAGATTGTCATAGAATCTTAGAGTTGGAAGGGACTTTCCAGGCCATATAAGACTGTTGGAAAATTAAAAAAAAATAGCCTGCCTCACTCTTGGAATTTTCAGTAAGAGGAGGATCTAACCCCGGGGGATCTGGCCAAATGACAGTTTTTAGATGATAATGAAAGTGTTACAGAATGTCACCCAGTCTGGTACCCTGGGCAATGATCCCGTCAACTTCACTATGTGGAACAAGCTCGACTTATAGGGTATTACCAGAAGTTGAATAAGAAAACCATCAAAGAAGTGCTGGAAACTATTGTAGTGACTTTCTTTCTTCACCATGGAGAAGCATTTGTTAAAGACCTACTATTTTCCAGGAACTATGATGAAATTGGGAATATAAATACAATGAATGAGAAACTGGTTATTCATCTACTTTCTTGCTTATGGGTAACTGTAGGGGTTTCCATTCAATTCTAACCTGTGATCCTTTGTTGAACCCTGTTCAGAGAGACCTTTCAAGGCTAAAGGTGCTGTCTCAACACAAGTGTAGATTATAGCTTTTTCTCAAAACCTAGTACTATGATTCTGGAGTCCTGCTTTTGTAGGAGATAATAGGAAATGTAGAACCAGCACCCAGCTCCATCAAGACATGGTACCAATTTTCACTTGATCTAAATAACTTATTGAATATTGTAATTAGAGTCTCTTATGCTCTTCCCACACTCTCTAATCCAATGGTACAAATCTCTCCTGTTGTTCCAGAAAGATACTCTGCCTTTCAATTCCAACTATTTTCATTGACTTCCTTCCATGCCTAGTATGCTTTGTCTCCTCCTCTCTGCCTCCTAGCTTCTTCATGTTTCAGGGAAAATTCCAATTTCTGCAAAATCTTTCCCTGTCCTTAATTTTTATGTCTCCTCTTTGAGACACTCCTAAATTTATCCTTGTTTGTCCATAGCATTTTGTACATTATTTCCCCATCAGAATGTGAGCTTCTTTGATAGAAAGGATCGGTTCCTGCTTTACTTATATTATCTTAGTACTTAGCAATGCGCTTTGTGCAACAGCTTTAGCTAAAGTTTATATTATAAAGAGAGAAAAATACAATTGGATGATACTTAGAAAAGGAAAAAATAAATAAAAAGAAAGACTATACCCAAGATGGCACAACATCCTTCTTATTCTTTTAGGGTTTATTTTCAATCTTAGAATGGATTGCATGTTTGTATATCTGCTTATGAGATATGTGTGTATGTGCACGCCTGTATGCATTTGTTTTCATAAGCACACAGTTGGCTGTTGGCCTGTGACATATGATCAGAGTGATATGGACACAGTATTTTGGGCAATATGACTCTTCCCAGTTCATCCTGAAAACAGAGTCAACATCCTCAAGGTAAAGTTCTGAAATCCCGTGATGACCTTTTCGTAAAGCATTATGATCAAGCTGAACATTTCCAGTTTTATCTCAAATGCTTGCCCCATGGGCATATATTTTCTTGCGTTTGCATGACTGTTGGTTATGATTCTTGAGGGAAAAATTTGTATTGAATGCAATATGACCCCCCTCCCCCCAAATAAAGATAGCAAAGTCTCAATATCTAAGCTATCCAGAAATTAGATGTCAGCTATCAATGTGTGGGGAGCTGGGAGAGAAAAAAATTGTGTCCTATAAATCTATATATTCTATAAAATTGTTCTACAATTTCTACAATATCTTTCTAAAGATGACTACTTCATTTTTCACAATATTTCTCTTTCTATAGACTTCCCTTGGGGTTAATAAAGGGGTCACCAATCCATCACTGGGCTATTTAAAAGAAACCCCTGGGAGTTCTATGCTGCATGTAATTCTCTGGAGCATTTTTTTCTTTCTTTGTGGAGACCACTGAAGGAAGTGGCAACAGGTGAATGACTGACTCAAGTTGATGTTTCTTTCTAGTGATGGGGAGGGAGGTTGTGACCAGCTTTTCACCTCTAGGACTTTTTGATGGTGTCTATAATAGTTAGAAGGGGTCCATCTCCTCATTTTTAGATGAAAAATTGAGAGACATATCTTTTGATTTTATCAAAAGCATTAAAATAAATGGGAAAGCTTGGATTCAAATTCAGATCTCTTGATGGCGAATTCCTCATGCTTTCATTTCATCATGTCATCTCTGGGCTTCTAATGAGAATCTTGCACTGCTTAAAGATACCTGGGCTCTCTATGTAGCCCATATTTTGACAGATTGTCATATTGTCAACCTCCAGTTCCAGCTGACTCTTTCATAAAATCCCTCTAATGGTTTAGGACCATCAGCATCTTCTAACCTAACCTAGAGAAAGAGAGAGATGATCAAAAGGTTCTGCTGCTTCTTGGAGCTGCATCTGTTGCATCAAATAATTAGTTGTCCACCTGGGCCCTAGAAACAAGGACATCATTGCAAGGACTTAGAAGCTACAAGATTCAAGCTGACATTTTGCTCCTACTGATGAGAAAGTGGAATATATTTCAGAAGGGAGTGAAATGCTTATTAATGAAGGTCAGGTATCTTAGTGTTGGATTGTCAGCAAGCCATAGCCCTGGGACCTCTTATGGGGGGGGTATTCTAGCTGTCCTGTTGCTAGGTCACAGGGGGATATGTGATTTGCTCCTTGAGTTATTCCAGGGATAAGACAACTCCCCAGAATATTCCTTCAGGGGAAGACTCTTTCCCAGAGGAATATTAGAGTTATTTTTTTGGAGTATCTAATTCTCTCATCATTTACCAGTTGCTTTAATATCAATCAGTCAACAACTGTTTATTAAGCAAACACTGTGATACTGTGGAGCAGACACTAAAGTGCTAGTTTGTGTTTATACATAGATACACAGTTGGTGTGTACAAATATATGGCATATCTATAATGCATAAAATATAGGTATAATATATAATATAATATATAGTGGATATATTTATAATAAGTGTATATATAATATATAGATAACACAATATATATGCATATGAGTACACATTCATGTTTCTTGTCCTTTGTTATTAAGAAGACCAAACCGGACATCTCTCATACATATACATACCATATTCACATATCATGTGTATGTGCATATAAACATACGTTCATGTATATGCATGTGTGTTTTTATGCAGAAACCTCATTCTTTGCACTCAAGGAGCTCATATTTTATATATATACTTTATCATCAATCATATATACTTTCCCCCTTTTATTGGTCATGAGGTTCTTTGGGAGCCTAGGGATACCTTCTGAAAATAATACTTTAAAATGTATAAAATAAAATACCTAGGATTACAAAGGAAATCAATTGTTGAAATATTTTTTTAAAAAGTTCATGGACTCTACATTAAGAACCTTTGTTTTGGTGTTTTAAGGGGAAAAGATAACTATACACATGCATGGAATGTACAATTCTGCTAGAATGAAACGCCCAAGGGAAGGCAAGAATGGTAGAAGTTTCATATCTGAGCCCAAATGGAGTAAACCCTGTTTCTGGATCTAGCCCTGTGCTTTGCAACAACATCCAGGGTCATTTATTGCTGTGATGGGGAGAAAGAACAACTGAATACTGGGGGATTTTTACATTCATGACCTGTATTTAAATAGTTAATTGTTGACTTAGTAGCCTCCTAAATTTGAAATCAGGGGTCCTTAGTTTGATTCCCAGACTCTCTTTCTCTCTTGCTCTCATTCTTTCTCTCTCTCTTTTTTTTCTCTCTCATATAGTATATGTATATACATGTAAATACACACACATTTATATATTATATAGTATATATTATATAGTATATAGTATATAGTATATTATATATGTATATACATATACATATAGTCATGACCATGGGCAAAGCATTTCAGTGTTGCATATGCCTCAGTTACCCATCCTATAAAATAGACTGGTGGCTTCTAATCCTTTTTAAATGCAGGTTTTATCATGAAAGTGACTAATGACTCAGGAAGGGTGTTGTGTTTTTTTGGAGCCTAGTACTTGGCAGTTATAGAATGTTATTGATTTCCATGGTTAAATAACCTTTTAAATCCTCTCCTTTTCTTCCCTCTCAGAGTCACTGGCAGATCTCAGAATGCTGTGAGAGAATGAGCTTCCAAAGACTCTCTTGAGTTTCTTTTTTGTTGTTGTTGACATCTATACTTTGTTCAGTCTCTCACCAGGAGTCTACCTAATGGTTCCCTCTTTTACACTCTGCTCCCCCTCCCCACCTCCATTCTGTCTGTGCCCTCTAGATTACCCTTAAGGAAACTGGCAGGAGGGATTGGGGCAGAGAGGAGAAGAAATGGAGGGAGGGAGTTCTGATCATTTAACAGAGAAAGAAAAACAGCTTCTAGAAGCCACACTGTACCTTCATCTCCATCCTTACCCCACAATGCCCCCCCCCCCGCCAACTTTTAGTTCCAAGGTTCACTGGTGAGTTGTCCTCTGCCTTGGCTGTGCCTGGCTGTCAGAGGTTATATATATCTACTGTGCTCATGCTCATCCTCTGTAACCATTTTCTGTTACAGAATCTTCTTGCTGCTCATCGAAGCCTTAATCCCTAATGCAGCGATCAATGGGTGTGCGCCTTTCCCACTCGGATGCTCATTTTTTAATCCCCACTGCCTCCCTCAATGTCATCCCTTTCCATTTTTCTTTATAGAATTTCAGGTCTACTGTACCTGCTGATTACTTAGTGGAGAGCACTGGACATCTCCCTTAATTAATTCCATCGATTTCAAGTCCCACAAGGTTTCGGGGTCCTTAGATTTCTGAAGCAGCTAAATGGAATGTCTAAATTCTAGCATTTTCCCTCTATAAATTGTTTTGCCACCAAGTTGCTTGGAGGCAGAGAGCTGGTTTTATTTATTTGGGTAGTATATTAATCCACAGAGGACTCTGCATTCTTAACTGGGCTTTTATACAGGAGACAGAAGAAAAAGGTGTTTCTGTGTATCCATCCCTTTTTTCCTGTTTGCTTCCCGTTCTCCAATTCCTTTTCTCTTTTATCTCTTCAGCATACTTTCACTTTATACCACATGTCCACTTTATCATTTTTTTTCGGGTCATGTACATGTGTTAGTAATGTCATCCTTAGATGATTTTTTTTCCTGGATGTATTCAGATAGAGAAAGGGAGAAATCAGAAAAAAAATACAAGGCTCAGAAACAAGTCAGGGATTCCTTTTTAGCTGACCAACTGCTAACTATATTCCTTAGAAGTAGCAACATGGGTCCCAGCTGCACAGAGATCTTGTTTACATAGACTTCCTCAATTTTTGAGTACTCCCCATTAAAAAGTATGCATGGAAAGACTAGTTGGAAGAAAATAATTGCTTTAGTTGCAAATGCAAGCCCTGAAGTTTTGCATTCCATTTTAAGGGGGACCAGTAAGATGGAGGGAGGAGGAAGATATTTGTTTGTTAACTCTTTGGCAGCCTTGCTGGATGACTAATGCTTACAGATGCTCCTCTGGAGCCCACAAAGTAGAATACTAGTTAGGGTTCCAACCAGATTGGATTTGGAAGATAGATGGTTAATAAGATGCATTTTAACTCTTTAAGAGTAAAAAGCTGGGGTCCATGTGGGCAGTGGGTCAATGGAGAGAAGGTAATGGTCAGATGAATGCTCACCCTTGCCAGCTGAGACTGTGAGTGTATTTGTCTGTACGTCTGTGTGTGTGTGTGTGTGTGTGTGTGTGTGTGTGTGTGTGTGTGTTAGACCCAAAAACAAACTGCTGAGAAAGGGAATAGACTTGTTTAAAAGGAGTTTCTCCTTTATGCTTGGGCCAGCCAGGCAGCAGACCCCTCACTGCACGCGGGCGGCTGTGGAGAACTCTGTTGCTATGCGCCGGAAGCTTAATTTTATTATTGCTCTCCCCTATTTAATGTCTGTCTCTCAGGCAGCTGGTGATGTTTTAATGAAGCTGGAATTGTATAGTCTGTAGCGCTGGATAATCATAAGCTGCCGAGTCAGAATCAAATTAATAATTCATGAAATTAAAGTGTATAATTAATTTGAACTGTGCAGATGAGAAGAGGGGCCTGTGCCTACAGCCTAGAAGTAGCTGAAGTATTCTAGGATGTGTTGATGGTCTATGGTCACTACTGAAAACACCATTCAAAAGGAGAAAGGATGGTTTTGTGACTGTGGAGGAAAAATGATATCTGTCCTTTCTCTGCACTAGGTGTGAACAAAACCTCCTTGGAAGCTTCAGAACCACTTGGTTATTTTGATGATTCTCCTGTCCCTGGTCTCTTCTGTGGAAATGTCTGAATTACTTTGATTTGTCCTGGGCAGAAGCCTCCCTGTAGTTCAACAAAATCTAAATCAATAACCACAACTTATGATGCTCTTTTCAATTCAGGAAATTTTTATTAAGTGCCTAATATGGGCCAGGTCTTGGGACTTCAAGAGGAAAGATGAAAGAGTCCATGCTTATACTGTTTTGGTAGGAAACAATAAGTAATATCTGAGTAATGGGAGGGGGGTATTATATAGTAGGCACTAGTAACTGGGAAGGATCAAGATGAAAGATGAGCCTAAGGTAGAAGGTGATCATTGGGCTGAATCTTAAAGGAAACTTGAGTCTGTGGTGAGAAAAGATTGAATTTCAGGTGCTAGAAGCAGTTTGTGCAAACATTTGGAGATGGGAAATGTAAAAGTGTATATGGGAAACTGCAAGAAAGCTCATAGAGCAGAGGTTCTTACTAGGAAGTCTGTGAAGCTGTATGGGTATATCTTTTACATAAGCACAACAGATATACATATATATATATATATAATATGTACACATATCTGAATATATTTGTATACACACATATATCTATAAACATATATGTATATCTGCATGTATGTAAGTGTATATTACATCCATTTAGATTTATATATAACCATAGTATGGGGTTATTTCAATAGAATTGGTTTTTTTAATTCTATGAATTTGAATATATAAAACCATTTTCTTCCAAAGAAATCTTTATATATCACCAAAATGAGAAAGGAATACACACAGAGCAGAGGTTCTTAACATGAAGTTTGTGAATTTGTATTTATAAATGTATGTATGTATGTATATACACAAATGTACTTTACATGTACATACATATGCATACCTATACACACAAATGATGATAGAATGACATTTTTCAATTTAACACATTTTCTTTCCAATTTTAGGTATTTTGTACATATAAAATGTACATAAATTTTCGTCCAAAGGGATCTTTAAAAAGATCCTTCCAAAACCAAGGAAATCCTTCCAAACCAAGGAAAGTATAAATGAAGTACAAATAATGATTTTAAGAATTTTTTGACACAGAGCATATGAAGAGGAGATTCATAGAAAGGAAAGCTAGAGTCATGTCCAACATTGAGTTAGTGTTTTATTGAAGAAGTCAGAGACCATCATCAGCATTTCTCTGGCAGAGGAGATGACTTGGTTAGATTTAATGTTTGAGGAACATGAATTTTATGGTCATGTGGAGAATGGATTAGAGAGGAGAAAAACTGACAGCTAGGAAACCAATTAGTTCTCCTTGCATTGATCAAAGCAAGAGGTGGGAGTCAAACTAGAGTGGTAGGAGAAAAGGGGACAGATAGGAGAGATGGGAGGGAAGACTGGGCAAGATATGAGAAGGGACTGGATATAGTAGTAGTGCACTTTCAGGAGAGTGAAAAGTCTAGGATGACTCTTAAGGTGTCATATTGCATGACTAGAAACATAGTGGTACTCTCCATAGAAATAAGGAATTTGGAAACCTTATTTTTCTTCTGGAAATGGTAATAAAAGAAGGATTGAGGTGAAGAGATAATGTGGCCAGGGTGGAACAAGGGGAGAGGCAAGATATAATGAATTCTCTTAGTCAAGTTGCGTTTTAAATTCTTGTTGGATGGAAATGCGCAATAGACATTTGGTGATGTGGGTCTGGACCTTGAAAGAAAGATTATGTTGAACTCATGAAAGTTAATGAGATCATTGAGACATGGAGTGATGAGAAAAGAAGGGATTCCATAAAAGATATCCAGGGTAGAAGTAAAGCAAAGACTTCATAAATACTGGTGGACTGACTGTAGAGACAGAGAGGGAGATCCATAGCAGAATAGGAATTTCACAAAACTCAGTGAGGAGGGAGGATTCAGGAAGAGAGGGTGGTCATTATTATCATTTGCTCAGAAGAAATAAAGACTAAGAAAAGATTATTCAAGCTTCCACTCCATTGATCCTTCACATAGAAATATGTGTATATGCATAAGGATTCTTGTTCACTCTTTATGGCCACTAGGTGGAGTTATGATGCATAGTGTTGGGTCTGGCATTAGGAAGATCTTGAGTTCTAATCTAGCCTTAGACAGTGACTCTGGTTAAGTCACATAACCTCTGCCTCAGTTTCCTCAGTTATAAAATGAGAATAATAATATTACATCTCTCAGGGTTGATATAAGCATCAAATAAGAGTATTTGTGAAGCACTTAAACAACAGATCTGATATACAGTAGGTATTCAAACTACATTTTTCTTCCTTTATCTTCTTCCTGATAATTTTAATCATGCTCTTCATGTTTATTATCTTTTCCCCCCTTTAGTATATATTTCTTTATTGGGAAAGTTAGAAGGAAGCAGATTTAATCCAATATCCTAGAAATTAGAGCTGACAAAAAAAAAATTGCCTGCTTTGGGGAAATGAGTTCCCTACTTATCTAGATCTTCAGGATAAGGCCAGGTTTCACAAGTTGGATAAGGATGTTGGATTATATAATTTCCAAGGTTCTTTCCAAGCATCATTCTAGGCAAAAGAGCACATTTTTAAAAAGCTTTATACAACATAAGATGAAAGGACATCTAGATGATTTGTTAAATTTATATAAAGTGATTTAGTAGGGACCTTGGACAGATCCTGGAATTTGAGGAAGTCTTTCTTTTCATGGATGCACATTTAACAGCAAAGGGAACCCTTGCATTTGTGGGATTTTTCTTTGCTTCCTTCAAAAATGTTAGTTGGGGAGGAAGGGAGGGTTAGGAAGAGGGGCTACTTTGGGGGCTTGTCTTCTCTTTGCCATTATTTGAAGAAAGGATTACAGTGGAGAAGTACCAGATTTCATATGCCCTTGATGCGTTTGGCAAATCTCCTTATTATGCCTCTAGAGATGTTTGAACAGGCTAAGCCCTTGAATTTTGAATGACAAATATTGTGACTTCATGGTAAACTGTAATTTGGGGGCTATGCTTTCATTATAATATTCCCTCTGGTGTTTATGGCCCCACAAGCTTGGCATTCACCTCACCCCATGCAGTCAGTGAATGAGAAGGCAGAAGAATTCTTTATTTGTCCATTCCTCTTTGTCAGACCACTCAGAGCCCTTGTTCTAAGGGAACAAATGACTGGGAACCATGATACAGACTAATGATGCATGAGCCCCAAAAGATTCGGGTTGAAATGAAACTCTATTGAGTTTACTTTCTGCAGCCATCAAAAGGTTTAACTATCCCTAGGAAGGTACATGGCCTTATTTCCAATAAAATGCCTGCAAAACCGGGAGATCGTATTCCAGATATTTACAACTTCCCTTGGCTCCTGGGAATCAATAGAGATTAATACTTATAGTATGCAACCACAACAATAACACAAAAAGCGACAATCTGTTGCTCTCTCTTCCTACTTCCTGTCAAGGATAGCTTCTCAACTGTCTCGCTTTTCCTCATCTTGGCATTTATTGACTTCTCCAGTGTCTTTATCCCTTTGTTCATAGGTACCTTTTATTCACACACTGTTCTGTCAGATTGGCTGAATACTACTGTACCAATATACTCCAATATACTTTTTAAGCACAGCTTTACCTGCTGGCAATCTTTCAACTATTACAAATCTTGTATCTCAATCTAATGCAGGAATCAGGAACATCTGATGCCCAACCCATCACACAAGCATCTCAGAGCAAAAATAATGATCCTGTAATATGTTTGCCTTCCTATCTTCAAAACTCTTTGCTTACATGAGAAAATCCTCATGATGAAGTAGCAATCCATCATTTCTTGGCAGCAAAGCCAAGACAGAAAAATGAAGTGACTTGCCCAAGATGACTGGAACTGTGATTGGATTAACCCTGTCCTTGTTCAGTAGGCACAAAGAATAATCTCAACTACCTCAGAATTTGGAAGATCTAGCAGAATCTGAAAGGAGTTACCAAAGAGCCTTCTTGAATCTCCTTCCTTGGATGTCACTAAAAACCTGTAAATACTTGAATCCCACTTGGATGATTTGATGGGAGATAGGGAATTGGACTAGATTGCCCTTCTAAGGACCCAATCTAAGTAAATGCTAATCTCATACAAGTGTTAATGACTCATTTAACTATGTGGAAGTGGTCAGGTTTTATTACTTTGATCACTGATCCCCATAGAAATCAGAACCTTTAAGGTGTAAACGCTTACAAAATACACTGCTATTTTGCCATAGGGTTTCACAGCATTCAAGTATCATAGAATTTCAGTGTTGGAGGAGTCCTTAGAGATCATCCAGGTCAACTTGTCTCTAAATTGAAATTACTTTTGCAGATTCACTGATATGTGATCATTCAGGCTTCACTTGAATATCTAAGAGAGGAGGGGAGTTCATAGACACCCTGTAATTGTTAAACTTTTCATTATTTTGAAACAAAAATCTTCCTCTTAGCAGTTTCTTTCCACTGTGCCTTGTTCTACCTTTTGGTAGAACTTTGGTAGAACTTTAACGAAGTCTTTATTCCCAAATTCTTGTAACTTAATAGGTGACCAAATGGTTTAGTAGTAGAATAGTCTTTAATGGGAAGGATGGAACACCAAAGTCATTTGATAGTTATTTTGACCATGTTCCAAGTGACTTACTTGTATCACCACATGGTTGATCAAATAAATTATTTGCCAATTAGTCATTAATGTGGTTAGAATAATTGAATTGACTATAAAATGGCCAGCTCCGAGTTCTTAGTCCCAGCAATGGTACTATGAGGATTTTAATCACTTATCATTTTTTATCTTATTTCCTACAGTGCCACCCATAGGTTTTTTTTTTGTTTTTTTTTTAGATTTTGGCAAGGCAAACGGGATTAAGTGGCTTGCCCAAGGCCACATGGCTAGGTAATTATTATTAAGTGTCTGAGACCGGATTTGAACCCAGATACTCCTGACTCCAGGGCCGGTGCTTTATTCACTGAGCCACCTAGCTGCCCCCACCCATAGTTTTTTAAATCTAATCTTCTAATAAATGTTTAGTAAATTTAAATGAATCTATTGAATTTGGAACATGCAGACAGCTCAATGGGTATAAAATGTGGGAGAGTTTGTATCTGAGAAGCAAAGTTTAACTTGATTTGAGGAAAAACTTCAAGAAAACTGAAACTATCTGAAAGTAAGCCAGACTGTCCCAGGAAGTAGATGGCTCCTCTTTACTGTAGAAAATGGAGGCTGGGTGACCATGTATCAGCTATGTTGAGGTAGAGGTTGGCTAGATGGCACATAAAATCCCATCCAGTACTTGACAGTCTATAGAATTCTATGATTTAAAGATACAAAGAATGTATAAAAAACAAAAGATCCTTTATTTAGCATGTAGCTTGATTATTAATGAAACAAGTCTATTTAAATAAAGTTTGTATCTTTTTAAGTCTTTGTAGGTGGACAGAAGGATTCATTTTATATGGGAAGATTCAATCAATTAACATATGTTTATTAAGTACCTACTATATAATAGACATTATGCTAAACTCTGGGATATGGAGACACAGAGCAGTGTCAAGTTACTTGCCCACTCCATACAGTGTAATCAAAGATGTGGTTTGAAAACTCATCCTGATTCTAAGGACATGATTTTTCAATATCCCCTTCAATGTTCCTTGGCTTTATGGCTGCAGAAAGTCCTTTTTCCCATTTATGATTTCATTCCAGTTACCTATCTTGCTCCATGTACTATTTGGTTAGATATCCTATCATTCTGCCAGTTCCATGCTGAACTTACATTACATTTTATTAAGTTACAAGACTCTTGAGAGAAATCAGGCCCTGAATAGGAAAATGTATTTATCCATTTGCTTGCACATAATGAAATTCACTAATTAACTTATTAATTTATGTATTTGTTTAATGCATGTTCTTACTATGTCTTTTAATATCTTAAAATATTTGCATAATGACTGTCTTCGATTGTAAGTTCCTAGAAGGCAAGGTCAGTTTAGCTCACTTTACTTTCAGAGGAGTGAGCATCACACAGCCCATATTTGATAAATATTTTTGGTGATGCTCTTGTTAAGGGTAGCCTAATCAGAATATTTTGCAAGGTCAATTAGAGCTTTCTTACTAAATAGGGATAGATACAATCAACTTAATGTTTCCCACAATTAAGAGCAGAGGTTGTCTTTTCTAACAGACTGACTGTCATATCCAATCTCACAGGCAATTTCAAATCCTTTTCATTCATGTGAGTTTTAAAGTGAGTGATTAAAAACTATAGATTTAAAGACTCCTTGTTTTCATCTGCTCTCTAGTTTGGCAATCTACAGTACCTTGCCTTGGGCTTAAGAAATAAGCTAATAAATAAATAAATAAATGAATAAATGAATGAATAAACAAACAAACAAATATTTAAGCTACGCAAAGGTAGACTACCCTCAAACTTAGTCTTCACTTTATGTTTTATAGATATGTATTAAAATAAAAATGTGATTTATTTTTATCATTATTTTTAAGCATTCTTGTGTCTTTATCTGCAAATATACATGTCCAAATGTACACACATAGACAAATGCTTACCATTTCTATTGAATTCTTAATCCAAAGGTTCACAGAACCTCAGAGTCAGGCATAAGGGAAGAGCAATAAAATCATGGTACAGTGAAAAGGATGCTGAATATAGAATCAGATGACATGGGTTCAAGTCCCATAACTTCCACTTAAGAGCTGAATGGCCTTGGACAAGTCACTTTTTTTGTCTAGGCCCACTTTTTAATTTCTTTAAAGTGAAGGGACTGTACTAGATGACCTTCTAACTATTTCTGTGATCCTAAGGGATGTATATAGGTATAGGCAATTCAAATTAAAATGCATACCAGGAGTTTCAAATATTGTGAGATCTGATAAGATAACCTATTGCTCACGAATGCATACATTTATAGTTTTATACACACAAGTCAAAAAAAAGTATAAGTGGCAGAATTGCTTCCAAGGGAGCCCAGCTGAGTCCCCAAAGTCATTAAAAAGAGGCACATTTCATCAGGAACAAAGATAGAGTTAGGTAAACATTTTTGAATGTTTTAATTATCTAGGAGGTTAGTAGATTTCCCCCATTAGAATTTTTAAAAAAAGGATTTTTTTTCCCTTCTCCAAAACATCTAAGATTGGTGTCTTTCCTTTCAACGATCAACTAGTTTTATCCTCTTTCACCCTAGAGGAATTTGGAGGTTGGGATTATTACAGGCTCTTTGGTCATTCTGGAATATTGTTGACTCTGCTTTCACTTTCTTGGCATGTTTTCACTACTCTTACAACTCGCTATGGAAGCAAGTAGCACATTCAGAATCTCGATTTGAAGTCAAAGGAGCTCAGTTACTATTCTTGCTCTAAGACTTAATGCTGGGTGACCTTGGGCTAGGTACTTAAACCCTTTGAATCTCAACTCCTCATCAATATAAATGAGGGGTAGGGTTATGTGGTGTTTGAGATCTCCCTTCATAGTGTAGTCCTCAAAATATGGTTAGTCACTTATATTCTGAAAGGGTCTCCCATCACAACCATGGCCAATGTGTCATCAACTACTAAGTCACATTACAAAGATTAACTATAAAGTTTTCCTTAGAGTGTGACTTTATTTCCTCACCTTCTGCATATCCAATCGCTAGTTGCCATATACTTCATATCCTCTTTAGAAATCAGAAGCAAGTGTTATTTTCCTTCCACTTTCTTTTCAACACCACTCTCACATCCACTCCTCCTTTGAAATCAACAGCGAACCCAACACTGTGTTCACTGGTACATTCCAGAAAGAAAGAGCCTGGGACTTTTGCACACCATTCTTTTTTTTTATTATTATTTTTATACTTTTTTTTGCACACCATTCTTAAAAGGCTACCAGTTCTAAATGAGCTTATCTCTTAAAATAATATTTTTTTACAATGACATCAGCACTTTTTGTTTATTTTAGTTTTGCTCAGCCATGGCAGTAATAAGAACTATACACTTCCCTTATTGCCATTCCTGCAAAGACTGTAAATCATGTTTGATCCTTAGGAAGTAGATGGTATATAATTGATGCATCTCCCCTTCTTTGGGGTACCCTAGGGACCCCTAAAACTTTAAGAATCCTAAACCCTTTATATTTCTTTAATTTTTGCCACCATGGCCATTTTTATTTCCTAAACATCTCTTTCTTCTTAATCCACTATGCTTTGTCTCCACATGTGGAGAATACATTTCTACATACTGAAATCTTCCTTTGCTTTCAAAATTCAAATTAGTTGTACCATACAAGCCTTCACTGATTCTTTCTACCTCACTAAAGGTTATCTTTTCCTCTTCATATTTTTGAGAATATTTTGTCTGGACCTCTCCTTTTCTTTTATCATATACTACTTTGAGTTATATTTAAAAGGCTGTTTTGGGATAGAGCTCTGGACTTGTAAGCAGGAAGACTAGAGTTCAAATCCTACCGCAGATATTTACTAACAGAGTTAACTTGGGGCCAGTCATTTAATTTTACTAGGTCTCAGTTGTCTCATCTCATGGGGATACAATAGAGTTGTAACCAGGATCCAATGAGATAACTGAAAAACCTTAAAGCATTATATAAATGCTGGTTATTGTTATGATACTCCTGATTACATTTAAATTATCTTGAGGCTAGGGATAGTATTGTTTTCAAAGAAGTATCTCCCCAGGTTTAACACATTACCCTATTTGTTAATAGTCAATTGATAGCTATTTATCAAATTAAACCAAATTCAATTATTTAATGTCTCTATAACTTTGCCATTCTTTATTAAGATATATCACAAATGGATGGGGTAAACAAAGGATGAGTTGATGGTTTGATTTGAATGAGATTAAGTATGAATACATCTATTGCATATGAATTCTCCTTTCCCTCTGCATTATAGAAGAGCCCCCCCTCCCAAAAAAGGGGGGAACAATTCTCATTCAAAGATTTTTATTTTATTTTATCTAAATGCCTCTTTCTACTTTTGTTGTTTGGGGTTTAATAATTTAACTTTACAATTAAACAAAATCTTATATAATCCAAGTTGTAATGCTTCCACAACATGTTTGAAAAAACATGTACTTTACCTGTGACAAACATGGATCTCTATGTTTTGCATTCTCTAACATAAAGAAGCCTGAACTTGGAGTCAGAAATCTGGGATTGAGTCATTTCCATTTAAAGACATCTTTGAAATTCTGTCTCCTAATCTGTAAAATGGGGACAATACCTACCTCCTGAAATAGTTTAAAAGAGAATTTTATAAATGCAAAAGCACTATACAAATGTGTGTAGTCATTATTACGGTTTCTTGATTGATTGATTGATTGATTGAAGTCTGTCTTTAGTGATTTCTTTCACATTTTTGATGATTACTTTCTGACACATAATCAGTTTCTGTATAGGAAAGAGCTATTTATCAGGCAAAATGATTTGGATCCATTTAGAAGGGTCTCATGGAAGTGAAGATATGCTTCGCTACAATTAGCTTCTAGCATGAACTATTACTGGTGATTTCCATAGTGTTATGTTAGGCATTTAACATTCTCTTCATTCACCATATAATGCCCACTTTGCCCTTTGATCCATTTGATGGAAGCTGGGAACAGAGGGAAAAACCCAGATATGTTGGTGATAGGTATATCAAAGCAGATATGTGAAGATGGTCTTCCATGCGTTGTCCCTCTGGGACTAACTTTGGATGTTTAAAACGGAAAAAATAAAAATATTAGGATGGATTCTTTCTCTGGGTAAGAAATAAATCTGAACGGTCTGTTTCTGCCTATTGGGGAATCTTTTATTGCGGAAGAAGAGGTTGTTTCCAAAATGACACTCCAGTGAATCAAAGGCTTGATATATCTCCGAAACAGAACAGTACACTCTTTAGGAAGTATTCAGATCTGACTAGCTGCATTCACTTTCCAATATGTGTGTTTACTTTCATACCTACATTTGTCTGGGTCAATAGCCTTCATTATGTTTGTGACATTTATGAAAAGATCAGAACAATTGGCACTTTTACCTCACTTTGCCTTTTACCAAATATTTAGTTATATATTTTATTTTGTATAATTCTTACAATGGTCTTGTAATACCTTACAAAGAGAAGGGCTTTTATTATTATCTCAATTTTATGGAAAAGGTCACTGAGGCTCAGAAAGAAATAGATTTTTCCTGGTCTTATAAAATAAAATAAAAAGTAAGTTTTGAATTTAGGTCTTCCTGACTCTAAATCTACCACTGTATCAACTACCCCAATGGTATAGCCTCATCAGTAAGAACGATAGCATAGTCACAAATACTAGTACTAGCTGTTCAGTGAATTTAGTTAGAAACAATATTTGTTCTCTGGAAATTATTTTCACAAATGAAACAACAGCAAAAGAGAGCAGTACAGATCACTGAAGGAACAATAGAGTTGTGGATAAATAGAGTCATTCACACATTCACCCTTAGTACAAGCAAACTGAGCATAATTTGGAGGTATTTCTAAGAGTTCTAGGCATAAGAAGTAGTATACTGTGGTGGAAAGAGGCAAAAACATGGAATCAGATATAGTCTTGAGTCCTCACTTCATGACTTAGGAACTATGTGACCTTGGTCAAGTCACTCAATTTCTTAGTCTTGGTATTCTCAAAAGTTAAGTGGAAGCAAAAATACTTGCAATTCTTATCTACCTCATAGGGATTCTAGAAAGCTTGGAAGAGATAATTTATAGTGTGTGAAAACTCTTTGTGAGCCGTAGGTGATGTAACGTCTCATATTTACATATCATATTAAGGTTTTACAGTTCAGTTTGTCTCTCAGCAACCCTAAGAGGTAGGCTGCAAATACAATTATAGCTGCATCTTCTAACAACCCAAAGCCATTCTTCTTACTATAACATAGTGTCTCTGATATTGTTCTCACTTTGTATTTATAATGATGAATCATTTAAAGATTTTTACTAAGCCCTTCTCTGGGTACAAAGAAGGGCAAAAATAGTCTCTAGTCTCAAGTAGCTTACAATCCAATGGATAGAAAACTTGTAAATAACTATATATACATATTATTTATATATATATATATATCTACACACACTTAAATATATATGGCATAAACATTATTGTTGGAAGGAAATCTCGGAGGGGAAGGCAGTAGTTGCTAGGAGATTTAGAAAGAGCTATGGATGTTGAGGATTTGTGGCTGGATGGCAAAATTTAAAGACAAGTATATATTTAGTTGAGCAGAGAAGAGAACATGAATCAATTGTAAAGTTTGAACTGAGGACCAACTTAATTCATTTAAATAATGTTTAAGATATGAAGGCTTAATCAAGAGTGATGGATTTTTTTTTTACAGAACAACTTATAAACATTTACTAATCTGAATCCAAGAACATGGCATGATTGCTTATTGGTTGGTTGACTAACCATCAAAAGATTCTAGGAACAAATCCTACAGAAAACAATTCATTTTGCTTTTTTCCCATGACAAGGTCCATATATAACATCTCTACAAAACATATGCCACGGGGTACTGGGGAGTCATTGAAACTGAACAAGCGCAATTCTATCATCACTTCTAGGGGAAAAAAACAACAAAATTCATGCTTATTTATATGTGTATGTATGTATGTATGAGAGATGGAGAGACAGAAGAGGGGACAGAGAATACACATATCGATAGGTCTTTGAAGACTGCGATCCCTCTCTGTGATGTGCCTAGGGATGCTCTTGCATACTTTTAGGACTAAATCTTTCTTTTCTTCTTTTCTCTCAAGGTGATATAGTGATACTTCATTTATCTTCCCTTATATCCAGTAGGTTAGTGAGCACACTCATATCTAACACACGCGCGCACACACACACACACACACACACACACACACATACACACACACACACCCCTAAACAGTTTCCAAAACTATTTTCTCATCTCTTTCGCATTACCTTTCACTATTGATATTTTTGTTTGTTAGGTGGGGGTGGGAGAAACACATCCATAAAGCCCATACAAACGAAGCCAAAGGTCGCTGCTGGTTATGGAAGAACTCCTTCATTTCTTAGCAGCAGGACTGCCTAACCAGTATTTAGAGGGGAACAGTGAGGTCCAGGCTATGAATACCATTGAAAGGGTTACTGGGAAACGCAAACAAAAACAACATGCAAATGAGGCTGCCGTCAACAGGTAGACTTAATCAGATGCTGTCAGATGAATTCAGCGTCTCCCCGATTGTCGCCTCTCTTTGCCTCCCATTCGGAAGCCCTCATCTGCTCCAGATGTGGTTTAATTTACTGCGACTTGGCTAATTACTGTAATTAAGGATTAATTACTGTTAATTACTTTCACATAAACTCAACGCCAGTCAAAGAGCGGAGCCTTATGAAGTCTGCCACATAAGTGAGCACAGGCACTGGGGCCTGGTGGAGCACCACAGGTCTCTCCGTGGTGGCCTGGGTCCGGCCACCGCTGCCGCCGCCGCTGCCGCCAGATTAGTCTCCACATGTCCTGACCTTTCTGGATCACCAAGCGCCACAGAAGGACTGAGGGACAGAGGGGAGGTCGGCACCCCGGCCTTGCTCGGGAAGCCAGCTGTCAGACCCTTGGTTCCCTTGGCATTGCTCGCAGGGATGCGACAGTGTGGACTGGAAGAGCCCAGTGATGCGAGAAGAGATTCCTCAAGTTTGCATCACCCTCCTAGAGCCAATGGAGGAGTCAGTCGGGGATTTTGTGAGTCATTGAAAAGTCCGACTGTAGATCTGTGCCAAAGTAGAATGACTACTCATTCCTGGGTATCAGAAAAAAAATATAATATTTCTAGTCAACCAGACTGTGGGAAGAAGTACAGTAGACTAATTAGAAGTTAGGTCATATGATGAGAATATTGCCATTGGAATCAGAGAACCTGAGTTAAAAATCCAGGCCTGCCACTTGCTCCAGTATGATTTTTAATAATCAGACTTTGGTTTTCCAATCTATCAAATGGAGAGGGTGGGGGCCTAGGTGCCCTTTGGGGGTCCTTTCGTATATAAGTTTCTGATACATATGACTCTTAACCAGGACCTTCAAAATCTGCTTGGGGGAGGGTAGGGGAAAAGACTGACTGTATACATTCCTGTATTTTCTAAGGAAGCATCTAAAATCCCTCTCTACTAACCCAAACAATTTCTAGTGTGCTTATAAAAGTGTCAGGAGATATTTTCCTTAGAAAATATGCAGGCTATAGGAGTCATTCAATCAAATTTCCATTAGTGCCACGTTAATGATGAAAATAAGTGAGATACATAGAATTCTCTCCCTGTTCAATGGGATTCATCATTAGATAAAACAGGAGACTGTGGGGCACACTACATAATACTTCCTTTCTATTTATAATGTGATCAATATGCATAAACCTAGGTGTTTCTAATGAAGCTTAAATGGCAGAGACATTTTAAGTGATTACTATGTACTTGACTGTGTAATCTATAAATGAAGGTAAAAGACAGCCCCTGCCCTCAAGGAGCCTACAGACTAATGGGAGAGACAACATGCCAACAATTAAGTGCAATAAGATGTATAAAAGATAAATGGAAGTAAACCACTACAACCAATGTGAAAGTCACTAATAAAGTATCAAAGATAGAGCACAAAAGAGTTCCTTGAATATAAAGAGAACTTTGATAGGACTTAAAAATTAAACTAATTTAAAAGTCATTTAAAAAATTGAACAGTTGTGTTTTGTGTTTTAGAAAGAAGACACTTTTGTAAGTGGAATTTAAAAATTATTTTAATTTAAAAATTTTTTTTAACTCAAAAGCAGAATTATTTAGTAAACTAATGTTTTTTAATCACTTTCACATAAACTTTTTTTAGTTGTTTTTTTTTTGCAAGGCAAACGGGGTTAAGTGGCTTGCCCAAGGCCACACAGCTAGGTAATTATTAAGTGTCTGAGACCAGATTTGAACCCAGGTACTCCTGACTCCAGGGCCGGTGCTTTATCCACTACACCACCTAGCCGCCCCCACATAAACTTAAGAGATTAAAACCCTCCTCACTATTTTGGGCTGTAGTATTATTTTTTGAAGCCATGAATCTAGCACACATTCATTCTTTCCTTTCCTCATATACATAGCTGAGTAGATGTCATCTACTAGTTTTCATCTGGGATGGCTTATTTGCAAATGGACAATTTTTACACATAAACATTATCATATGTATTTAAACTTATGTTCCATATGTACTGCAGATGTATGCATACATATGTAGGAGTATTTGCATGCACATGTCTCTTCCATTGCTAGAAACCCACAATTTGAAAGGTAAGGGGAGAGACCACTAATCAAAACTCATATTTACTAGTTATGGGTACGGTATTGTCCATGGGATATATATATATATATATATATATATATATACATATATATATATATATATTTTATGGATACCTATATGTGTATGTGTCTAAATTATGATGAATTTATTTTTCTTTCATCCATGTATATCCATATCAAATCCCATTATAATTCCAGTCTGATGAAAGCTAACCTCATGGGATTGTAGTCAAACTCAAATAAGATAATGCACATAAGATACTGTGCTGAAAGCACTATACAAATATGAGTTATTATTATTGTTATTATTAGAGTGAACTACTTAGACCGATCTAAATTATTTTTTTACACTAGGACTTGAGTTGACAATATGGTTTAGACATTCCACAAGAATACAAATTAAAACTAAGCATTCTCCATAAGAACTGAAGCTTTTTCAATAATTTTTTGAGTGGCTCAGATTATGATAGCAAGTGGTAGCTTGATGAGAGAGAAGCATCATTTTTAAATGCTGGTAAAAAGCCTTAAAGTAAGCATATCTGGGTTTCAAGTAAGCTCTTTTACTTTGCATTTATTATGCTGAATTATCTGTAGTAGAAAATTTTAATGCTGCAAAATTAATTAGGCACAATTAATGTAGCCTTGGAAGTACCAAGCAAATGGGGCTTGGGACTATTCTCCTCCTAGTGAATGTTTAAAAACCAGTTTTGACCAGGATAACATATTGAGTCAGGGGACTAGAACAACAATGTATTCTTTAGACATGCTGGCATAGTGGAAGGCATCAGAAAATGGTGGATGGAGGAATTAGACTTGGAATCAAGTCAACTCAGGTCAATAATAATTTACTAAACAGGTTCTCTGAGCTAGGCTAAGTAGTAGGGATACAAAGAAAGACAAAAACAAACAAACCAAAACAAACAAACAAGCCAAAAAATAAACAAACCAAAAAAAAAAAACCTACCTTCCAAGAGCTTATAATCTAGTGACCCAGGGTCAGGATGATCTGATCTCTATGTGTCTATGGGATGTCATTTAACATTCTGAGACTCAATTTCCTCAGTAGATGTTAATACCTAGAATAGATGCCTCACAGAATTGTTATAAGGCTCAAATGAGAGCATGAGAGCCAACAACTGTACAAAGCTCAATGTACTTTATACATGTTAGGAATTTTGCTATTGCTCTTGATGATCTATTACCCCCCTCTCCCCCCCCTCCCCATGTGGGGACATAAAATAAATATATTAGACTGGCTAACAAGGAGCCTAATGTGGAATAAGGGGAATTAAAAAACAAAAGTAAACTTTACTGCTAATCAAAGAATGGTAAAGAAGAAAATGAGAGCATCAAGACCAAGACGAGATCCATATCATTTATAAAATCTGATTAAAGGCCTCTGCGTACTTAATCTGTTATATAAATGATCCCATTATATTGCATACTGTCTATGTTCCATTTCACAGACACTTATTAAATAACACCTATGAACCAAATCCTGTAACAGATATAGGGATACAAATATGCACAATGACTAATTACCTCCTCGTAAAGAATTTACAAATATAATTCAAGGTAGGGTGTGAGAACGACTAAGAACAGATTCAAACAAAATGTTTTAGGAAAATTTGAAAAGGGAAAGATCATTTTTTCCTTTGTGTATGGGGTTGGTTGGGATAAGGGTTACGGTAAGAATTGATGGAGAAACTGGTATTTTAGCTGAGGATTGAAGGAAGAGGATTTCAAGAAGTAGAGATGAGGAAGTATACATCAGAACCCTGCGGGCTGACCTGTAGAAATACACGGAAGTATAGCATTTCAGGGTGATGCAGAGGAGCAGAGTAGGGAAAGGGAGGGCTATAAAACAGTACTGAAGGGGTAGTTTTCACAGCAGATTGTGAATTATAACTTAAGGTATATTTCAATTATAATATAGATGCTATCTGTTGTTATGACTACACACAAGTACAGAATTATATACAACTTTCTTAAGAAATTGAGTATGTAGGGACAGCTAGGTGGTACAGTGGATAGAACGCTGGAGTCAGCCTCAGACACTTAATAATTGCCTAGCTGCGTGATTTGGGCAAGTCACTTAACCCCATTGCCTTAAATAAACATTTTTAAAAAATAATTAAGAAATTGAGTATGTATATCAAAATCATCGAACTCAAATCCAGTAGGCAACAAACTGTGACATAGCAGTGGGACCTGAACCAGATTACATTGTAATTAGAAAATATTTAACAAATAAATAAAACTGCAATGCAACATAGATAATATTAATTTGTGAGTTTCTAAGTCAATAAATGACTCTCAAGGATCCAGTTCTGTTTGAGTTTGATAACAATGATATAGATGATAGAGATCTTAGATTGGTAGAGCAGGGGATTTTGCAAATACAGTTTACCTGGATTTTAGCAAAGCATTTGACAGAATCTTCATCTAATATAGGATAAGTATTAGTACAATTAGGTGGATTTTGTTAGGATTGATAGCCAGATCCTTAGTTTAATCATTAATGGTTTGATTAATGAGTTGACATCAACCTGAAGAAGGATGGAAAGATATGGATTGAACAGTAGTACATTTAGAGGAATTAAGAATTGGTTGAGTGATTGTATGCAAAGACTGTTGTAATCATCATCATTATTATCATCATCATCCTCATCATCCTCATCCTTCTTATCCACACATAGATCCATAATAAGATATGATTTATTCAGGTTATAAAAGTTACTTTTGTGTCTTTCTTATATTGACTCACATTATATGTAGCTAAATAATCGTCAAAGTGATTATGCTTGGTGTACGTTTGAATTTTTGGATCTGCAAACTTTTGGAGTCTCCAACAAATATAGTTTGAGGATTGCTATATAAAAGCCTGGATAGAACAGTATGTTATATGCATATACATCTATCTAT